>NW_022196160.1:686533-966745 GCF_008641045.1 Pistacia vera | reverse complement strand
TTAATTAAAATACCATAAAGGGTGTGTTTGGTTGCAAGCATGAACTAAGGTTGAAGCCCATGGTTATTCCTAAGTGGAATAGGGTTTTAATTGTTGCACTATGTAAGTGCAACTTAAAATTAAAACATTATAGAATTATTCATTCAATTAAAACCCTAGCCACCCTATCTCTCTCTCTTTTAAGAAGAAAATTTTTCTTGTTCTTTTTTTATTCTTGAAGCCCTTGATTCTTCTAGCAAAATAATCAAGGTTCTTCAGATTATCTTCGTGTGGACTTCCGTGAGTGTGATCCTACTTTGGATTGATTGGCGAAAAATCACGTGAACAGTAGACGGTGAACAGTATCATGAACGATATTCCTATTCAAAATCAAAGATATTTAAAGGAGTCTCCAAACGTATGTAAGTATACCAATCCTTGAATGGATTTACTTTATACATATTTTTGTTTATAAACATGTAAACGGTATAATCTATACTCGGATCTAGGCAAAGAAAGGTAATTGATTTATCGATTGAATTTTTGTTTTCCACTGCGTATGGTACATCAATTACTTACATGAAGATGAGAGAGCAAAATGTAGGAGATTTGAGGAGGGCCTCAAGGGTAGGATCCAAACAGTAGTGGCCTCACACTACCACTCAGAGTTTGGGAAATTGATAGAGGCAACTAGGAGAGTTGAGAGCACTTTGGGAGAGTTTGATAAGAGAGAAATACAAAGACAGAAGTATAATGACCGTGAGTGGATAGTTGACGGCCATAGTAATAGGAATCAGAAAAGAGAGGGTAGTTTTTTCCGGGACTTCGGGTAGTCCAGGACAAGATCAGAGACAGGTTCAGGGTCAGCTATCAGTGGGTAGTGATAATTGGAATAGAAGGTTCCAAGATAGTAGACAACTGAGTTTTGGTAGTAGTGGGGATCAATGAGTACAATATAACAAGTATGGGAGATTTCATTTTGGACAGTGTCGGGGAAGGTCCTCAAGTTGTTATCATTGTGGGCAAAGTGGTCATATTAAGAGGAATTGTCCTATTCTGACCCAGGGTGGTAGTGTCACTTAGAGACTAGTTCAGTAGAGGTTTCAAGTTCAAGGGGCACAGGGCAGTATTGCAAACAATAGTAGTGGGCAACAAAGGGGATTAGGGCGACCCCAAACTCAAGCCCGTGTGTTTGCCTTGACACAACAAAATGCATAAGCCACTCCAGTTGTGGACACGAGTATGTTGTTTAACTTTGAGCATAAGGATTGTAATTTGATTAATCCTAGTTTTATACATTTGATTGTTTACTAAGCATGCCGACAGAGAGTTAGAGATCCTTTGGCGTGTAGATTGATGGTAGTCACTCTATAGGAAACTCATTATTAATGAAGAGTGTGTACTAGAGAATGTGTTGCGAGACTTATAAAGGGACCCATATCCGTGTATTACTCATAGTAAATTTCAAGGACAAAATTTTATTAAGGGGGGAAGTTGTAAACCGCCATTCTAATTATATATATATTCTCTTTGATTTTGTTTATAAGAAGAGACTTTTCTATCAAATTTTAAAGTTTGGTTAGGGATGAAAACAAAGAAATGGAAACTATTGGGTTTGCATGTAGCAAGGGCACAAAATTTGGAGGTTTTTGCAAGGAAAAGATGATGTGGTAGGGTTATACTAGAATTAAGAGAATTTGAGGCCATTGTGAAATAAAAAAAAATGTTTTATATAAATCAAATGAAGAAGAAAAAAAAGGGAAGAAGAAAAAAAAGGGAAGAAGAAGTGTTGGCCCAGAGGTAGAGTGAGAGAGAAATGGAGTAAAAATGGAGGCTGAGAAAAATTTGAAGCAGATCACTTCGATCTGAGCTCGAGTAACTCATGCATGGGGGTTAGGAAGACAAATTTCTTAGTTTCTTTCTTTTTACAAAGGGTGGAAGATTGATCTTGGTTATTTGGTGTAGGTGTTGAGGAAAGGAGTGCTTGAGACTTTGAGTTAAGATTGGTTGAGCTGAATTTTTGTGAGTGGATCAAATGAAAACTTTCCTTAAAATTTCAGATCTATGCTTGCATGTAAATTGTAGTTCGCCATTTTTGTGCTTTGATGAGATTTGAGCTAAATGTGAAGCTTGCTTGATTTACTTTCTCTTGTATGTTTTCGGACGAATTCTAGAGTAGTTGATTTGAGTTTTAAAATGGACTATAATTTGCTTGCTAATTGAACTTGCATGCATTTGGTTGTTTCATTAAATTGTGATGTTGGATGGATATTTAATTGCATATACTCGACTGGACAACATTTGGGAGATGCTTGAGTTATGTTTTTGATTTAAAGGTTGGTTGGTTGAATACACTTTCATGCTCTCAGTTGGAATGTCTTTGAGAAAATTGATTTAAATTGTGTTTGGAAATGTTGGGTAATTAAGGCAGCTTGAGTGATGGCTGGGTAGTGTTGGTTGTTGATTTGGGTAGACTTACTATGGTTGTGTATTTGGGCTCAGGTTATGGGTAGAGAAAGGACAAGTGTTAATAGGCACAGATTTAATAAGAAATGATGTTTTGTCTAGTAACTAAGGGATATGCCTACATACTTTAGTATAGTATTTTATATTCATATATTTTATTATAACTCCTTAAGATTGAAGTATCAATTACTGACATTAGAACCTTGGCTTCTGAATATGTTGATAAACTCCCAAAAAAATTGAAATGGTTTTATGGTGGTAATGACTTTTTATATATATAGAAAAGTAGAAATTAAGTGAATAATTAAAAAGGGTTGAACTATCAGTTTTGAAACATGTTTAGAAAATTGCAATTTCACCCTTGTATGTGATTTTTGAATATTATGTCATAGATGCATGATTTATAAGCACTTATATAATATGCTCTTGACTTATATGTTACTTGAGATTATGCATTAGAGAGTTGTGGTGCTACAACCACCCTACGAAGTACCCATCCCCCAGTTTCAAGCTTTGCTCATGCGAGGCAAGATTTGCTTGGTATTGAGATATTCGGTCTTAAGGCTCTACGCATGCGTATTGAGATATTTAGTGCTCTGCCTAGGCGTTGAGTTTGTCTGCCAGGTATTGAGATGGTTTCTTTAGGCTTTGCCTGCACGATAATAGATCTTGTCAGGTATTGAGATGTTTCTCCCAGCTCTGCCTGTGTGTGGGACGCCCACCAGGTATTGAGATTTTTCCCCAGGGTACTAGTCGTGGTGAGAACCTTCAGTATTAGTTTACTGTTTCAGAGAAGGATGTTAGTTTATAGTTTTCAGATACCGGCCTACAGTTTTCTTTATTAGTTAATAGTTTCAGTAACATTATCAGAATCAGCTTTTAGTTTTAGAATGCTCAAAATCAGATTTAGTTTTCAGTATTAGAACAGTTATGGATAATTTGCATTAGTTATATGAAACATTCGATGTTTGTAGCATGATTTATAGAAAAACATTGTTTTCATAAGCATAAGCATTTACAGCTATACTTTAAGTTCTCATAAAAGTGTTTTCTAGCATTTAGTGATGAGCTAGGATTCAGAAATTGTTTTCAGTTTAAATGATCAGATTATAGTACTTAGAACAATTAGAAACGAGTTATGAATACATACATGAATGATTACTTGCTTCCATAACATGTTCATAGAATCATGTTGTTTTCAGAATTTCATAAGAACTATTGCATGCCATAATTATTGTTGAAGATGTGTTTTGCAAACTCCCCTTTTTCCCTACTCACTGAGTATTTCAACTCACCCCTTTTCAAAAATGTTTTCCTCCCCCAGGTTCACAGGGAGATCATGCTGAGCAGTGAGTCACCGCTCAAGGTTGTGCCACGCATCGACATCTTCTTGTGTGTGTATTATGGCATATGTTCCAAAAATAAGAATGGCTTATGTTTCTTTTGTAATAGTCTTATGTTTTTGTTGTAATTACGCAAGACTTGATACTTTGTTTCCAGATTTTCATGGATTATGCATTATACTTTTCCAAACTTCCTAACTATGTATATGTACCTATTCATATATATATTTGTAATTAGATTTTCATACGGATTATTTATGTAAAGTATATTCAGGAAAACAAGATTTCAGGTTTCATAGTTTTCCCCACACGGCACGTCTCGGTCATCCGAGTCTTGTGGAAGCGCTCGGATCCTATAGGATGAGGAAGGTCAGCACGGGTCGTGTCAACCAAATACTTTGAGTGTGGAGACACGTTATTGGTAATTGAAGATGGCATGCGATTAATGAGGAATGCAGATGTTTCAAAGGCAAGCTACCAAAAGTGTAATGGCATGGATGCATGAGCTATCAAAGTTAGACAGAGTTTAATAATGTATCTATGTTTACGTTCACTACGACCATTTTGTTGATGCACATTAGAATATGAATATCTATACTGAATACCTTCAACAACTAAGTATGACATAAAACCCTTGTATTCACCTCCTTGATCAGATTGGAGACATTTCAACTTACCATTAAATTTTCTTTCAGCCAAATGATGAAATTTAATGAAAATAGACTTAACCTCAACTTTTGTTTAAATTGGAAATAACCAGGTGAACCTACTAAAATCATCGAAGAAATGCATATAATACCGAAAGTCTTCAGTAGAGACTAGAGGGGCAGGACCCCATATGTCACTGTGAAAAAGTTCAAGCGGGATAGTTGCTCTTGAGTTGGACATGGGAAAGGAATTGTAATGCATTTTGGCTAAGTGACAGGCATCATAGAATGGTATGGGTAAGGTTGGTTTGGTGTCTAGAGATTCATGTTTTATCATGCTATTTAAGATCCTTTCAAATGTTGCTAAATGAAGGTGGCCTAATCGCATGTGCCAGGCAATAGCATCAATTCTATGTGTATTTGAAACATTGACAGATGCATTTTTGTTAAAAGATCTGATAGCAAAATTATGACCATCAGTAGTATTAATAGCAGTGGTAAAAGTGTGTTTTATTATCATGCAAACAAGCAGTGGTACAAGATGCATTAGACTCACGGACATGAGAGTCTTGCAATGTGTGATTATTTATATTACAATTGGAATAACCAGCAGAAATGTCATTAGCAAGAGAAACATTATAGGAGCAAGTCGAAGACAATGTGTTTGAGTGTGAGTGAGAAGGAAAGTTAGATGGAAGAATCAGTTGGTAGAGGCCTGCTCTAAGCTCTCCTTACAGCAGGGGTGCTCTGGTGACTTTATCCTTAACAACACAACAATCCGCATTAAACTCAACAACAACATTATTGTCCTTGGTGAATTTAGATATACTAAGCAAATTTTTGGTTATTCTAGGTACACAAATAACATGTTTAAGTGCAAGAATTTATTTTGCAAGGTACTACGTAAGGAAGTAAAGCCAGTTTGTGTAATGTGTAGAAACTCACCACTTCCTACTTAGAGTTAATCAGATCCATCATAGTCTTTGCTGATGCTTAGCTGAGACAGATTAGAGGTAACATGTTCTATTGCACCAGAGTCCATGTACCATATGGGATCTTGTAGAGTAAATGCTGAAGCCGTGTAAACTGACAGGCCATTATTCTGGGTTGCTGTGTTAGTTTGAGTAGCAAAAAAAGTTGAATTTGATGCAAACGAAGCTGAGCTAGAAGGCTGACCAAAATTGTCCAGCATAAGTAGCCTGGACTGATGACTGAGGTGTCATGTGGGGATTATTTGAAACACCAGAGTTGTGGTACGGTGGTGGCATTTGAATATTTCCAAAACCTTATTGTACTGAAGGTGGAACATTTGAGGAGCTGACACCATGCATGTAGTTCTGACTTTGATCACTAGGAACGTGAAACCCACTAGAATTGTTATACGAACTGCCAGGATATGTTCTGCCAAATTGACCAGAGCCATTATACATGGTCGAAGAATTGATGACGCCAGGTGGTTTCATACTGATATTATTATAAAGGCTTTGAGATCCAAGGCTTTTTGCATTGCCACTATAGTTATTGTAAAAACCTTGTGGTCCAGAACTTTGCATATAGCCACTATATGCTGAGTTGTACCGATGATAACACTGAACATCAATATGTCCAGTTTTATTGCACACTTGACAAACAGGTTACCTCTACCATTGTTTCTTCCGCAGCCTCTGCCATAATTGTTGAATTGAGTAGGTCTAAAAGAACTAAAGTTACCATAACTAGGTCCAAAGTTATTGTTAAACTCTAAAAAAACTTGCTGACCAATTTGAGCAACACAACTGGATTGTCCTATCTATGCAGCTACAACAAGATAGACATCTTGCAAATTGTGATTTCCCAGTGCGTTTAATGATGGACCAAAATTAGGCAATGTATTGATGTGATTAGCAGCCATATACTGATTACTATTAGGTGTAGTAGTGGAGTTAATATTGACAATAGTTGCAGTATGAGCAGAGCTGCTATGAAACTCAACCGAATTAAATTTTTCCAGTCTTATTTCATACTTTTGTAAGAGATATTGTGCTTCCTGCAATGAAACTGAATCAGTTTTGGACTCTAATCGTGATGTAAGATTAATAACCACCGTGTTGTATTCAAGTCCTAGCCCATCTAAAATAAATTGAAATAAATCCTCTGTAGAGACAATTTGGCCACTAGTTGATAAACTTTCAATTATCCCTTTCATTTTCCTAATGTAATCACTGATACTAAGGCTGTCTTTATTGGTGTTTTGAAGCAAATTTTTTAGGTGAAGTGCACGAGCTTTATAGTCAGTTATGAATTCCCTTTCTAGTACAAACCAAATATCTGCAACATATTGGCACTTAGAAGCAACTCTAAACATAGTTTCAAAGATAGAAGCTAACAGCCAACTTACAAGAAATTTATCAATTCGTTTCCATAAAGTATAGGCTGGATTAATCTTTTCTTTCGTAACCAATTCATTAGTTTGATTATCAGCAATATTTTTAGTATTATTGCATTTCTCCAATATCAAAGGGGTGGGGCAGGGAACTAAACCTGTTAAGTGATCCTCCAACTCATGAGCTCCTACACCAAATAGCTCTTGAGATCGCCAAAAACTGTAGTTGTCTCTAGTGAGTTTTGGGTTGATAACTTGGAGGCTGGAGGAAATCGCTGAAGGGACAAGATTGATTAAGTTGTTCAGCATTCTGTCTATGTTGCTTGCTGAATGTGAGCTCTCATTGTTATCTACCATTGACGTTACTCAACAGGGGCAGACCCAGGCCCCTTGAGGGTAGGCCCAGGCCTGCCCTCAACTTTAAAAAAAAAATTGAAAAGTTATTTTAAAAGGTGAAAAAAAAAAAAAGTTAAAAGTTAATAAATTAAAAAGTTAGGTTTGTCTTTTTTATATTCTAAGTTTTTCTTCCCCAATTCCCAATTTCCCAATTACATGCGCATCCAGATTTTGAGTGATTGTAATCCATATTTTTGTAAATCTTTATGTATTTTACTTTTGTTAGAGTTGTGATTGAGCTCTAAATTTGTGTAGAATATTTTTGGTGGATTTGTGGTTGTTGCAAATAATAATCCTATTTTTTTCCTCTGATTTTGCATTAAATTTTGATAGGATTTAGGATACTTCTTATACAATTTGGGCCATAATTGCTACCTAATTCTATTAATTTGTCTTTATAGGCCTAAACGATGATTTTGAGCATAAATGATAGTTTTAAGCATAAATTTCGTAACTTGATCTTGGAAACTCAGAATGACCTGATTTTAGAAGCTTTGGAAAGCTAAGAAGCAGAGCTACAACTTTCATGTTTTGAGTTTTTCCTAATTCTGACTGACAAGGATTAAAACTTGGCTTGAANATGTGGTTGTGGAATTACAACTGCATCCTCTAGAGGAAATGGTGAAAATGGATTTAAGACTTCAATTTCTTCGGTGGATGGAACGTAAAACTCATTTAGGGAAGACATTATAAATTTATGATAAAATAATAAATAATTAAAATGAAAAGAAATTAAATAATAATATAAAATTATGATGATATTGAAAAATAGAAAAAAAATTTGAATAATATAAATAAATTATAGATATAAATTGAATGAGAAATTGATTGGAGATTTGGAGTAGAGAGATTAAGAGAATGAAAGAATGAGAGATTGATTGGTGTGAAAAAAATTAAAGGTTTTAGGGTTTTTTATAGCGTAGTTGTGGGGGGGAAAATTAAAAAAAAAACTTATAATTATATAAATATAACCGTTGGTGTCAGTTGACCGTTGGCAGCCAACGGTTATAAAATTTTTTATAACCGTTGGCTGCCAACAGTTAAATTTTTTTTTTTTTAAATAAATTTTGTAAAATTTTATTTTAGTCTTTATAATTTATACTTATTTTATTACAAATGACTAAAATGATAAAAGGTAAAAAAAATTTGGGCCCAGGCCCGGGCCTTGGAGGAGGGCCCGGGCCCTCCTCCTTAGGCCTGGTCCCGTTTTGGGACCAGGCCTCCTAGGACCGGTCCTCCGAAGGACTGGTTTTTGGAGCTGGGCTTTTGGGCCCGGTCCCAAATGCCCAGCTCTACTCCAGACTCAAAGGCAATGGTTCACGTTTCTCTCTTCTTTTTTTTTTTTTTCCCTTTCTCCCTATTTCCTTGCTCTCTGCAGTCTCCACAACTCTGAAGATATTCTCGTCCTCTTCTTATTACTATTTGCTTTCTCTTATTTTCTCTCTTCTCTCATGACCCTGTTTCTCCTATTTTCTCTTTCTTTATTTTTTTCTCCTTTTTTCTTATTTTCTCTTTCTTCCTTTCATTCTTTCTCCTTGTTTCCCCGGCACTCCCTGGTCTCCACCAACTCTGATTTCTTTCCTCTTTTTTTTTTCCTTGTTCCCTGCACTCTCCACCAAATCTGACGCCGACTGCCTAAAATGGTTTGGTTTAGTTTAGTTTGAGGAGAAAGAATTTTAGTCACGTTTTTAGGGATTTTAACATGGGGTGTTCTTTGTCATTTTTATAAACTTTTTGTTTTAAAAATTTTAGTTTAATCCCTTATACTTAATAAAACCCTTAAAACGCCCCTAATAATTCGAGCCTGACTCGGCTCAATTCGTGAGAGAACACGAGCCGAGTCGAGACAGGCTCGAACTCGGCTCGTGTTCTCTCACGAATCGAGCCGAGTCGGCTCGATTTCAGACGAGGCGAGCCGTTAACAAGCCGTACTCAAGCCGAGCCGAGTCGGCTCACGAGCAGCTCGCCTCGTTGAACAGCCCTAGTCCTATAAACTGAAAACGTCACTGTTAGACTTAATCTTCACACTTGGGGCCGCCCTTTTCCATTGAATCTTTCAACTCATTCGGTGAATATAATGCACTGGCCTTCAGAAAATGAAATTTCTGATTCAGCCCCTGATTGGTAGTGATCAACATCCTGTTATGAAGAGGATATTTAAGGATCAAGACTTGTATAATATTGTTTGAAGACATTTATTGATTTTTGATTAATTGATCATCCTTCAATGGATAGGCTAAACCGCGAAGGAGAAAGTTATTTGTAATTTTCAATTTTTTACCGTTAATAATCGTATTTTTTGTTAACCCGGCCAAAGGATTGGTCTGGCGGCCACGTTTGCTCCCTTTCTTGAGTTCCTGAGTTCAAACTTTGAAACCACCTACCACAATAAAATTATAGTTTACATGGTTTTGAGCTTGTATGATGTTTAATGGACTCCAAAAATTAGTTAAGGTACGCACAAGCTAGCATGGACTCCTCGATTACCAGAAAAAAAAAATAAAAAATATAGTAGTTATTTTTTGTTTTTATATGGATGTATATAAAACTATATTTGTTTTCCCAAATATTTAAGTTCTTGAAAATTAAGATAGAAAAAAAAATCATGCATTCACTTAAATAATAGAGAAGATATTATAAAATTGGCATTGATACTTTATAATAAATATAAGGTAAAACGGTAATTAAAGAAGGAATTGGAAGTTTTGGTGAAGAGGACTTTCTACCAAAACTTATATATATAAGAAGATAGAGACATAGTTTTGTAATTAAAGCAATCCATTGAAGTTTGGGATTATATTGGTGCTGTCAAGACCACAATTATGTTGGGTGTGGTTCATATTTGGACCTATCAGTTTAGCCCAAATGTGATTATGTTTATTATTACTCCAGCATAATACTGAAAAAACTTAATGTGAAAAATTTTAAAAATAGAGAAAGAGAGGTGATTATCGATACTTTTATTATTGTAGTCTACAGATTTCTGAAAACTTAATAAACTACTCTATTTAAATGCTAGACATAATTTTTTATTGGGAAAATATCTACGTTTACTAAGACCGAGTCAAAACGATTAAGATAAATAATATAAACCCAGTAATGTATTTAATCAATTAAAATATGTTTGCTAAGCTAGGAAATTGAGAATAGTTTCACATTCTTTTCGTGGATGATAATCTTTTTAAATTCACATTTAGGGGGCGTTTGATTCAGGAAATATTGGATTACGGGAATGTTGGATTACTGGAATCTTATATTACCTTGAAGATTACTGGGAATCTAGGAAAATGTGTTTGGTTAGTTGGTGGGTATCTTATACCATGTTTTAAAAATCGGCCCAGCCCGGCGGTTGAACCGGCACCGGAAGCTTCAACAGGCCAGGTTTAATTTTTTCCTATTCACCCAATACCCTAGGATTTTCGGTGTGATCGGCGAACAATTAACTGTCGGAATGTTGGGGCTTTTGAAGAGCTATTTCGGTGAATGTAATGGTGGTGAAAGATTTGATTTCTGGTGAGTAAATTGACCGGAAATCGAACAAAACTGGCAGCGGCAACGATGAGTTTTTTCGGGGATTGCGAGGCTAACGGGGGTGGGGTGAGGGGGCTTTGGTGGGAGAAAAGGGGAGTAATTCTAGGGTGGTGGGAAGGGTTGTTGTTGCCAGAATCGATGGGATCTGGCCTGGAATGCCGACGTCAACGTCGGTGAGATCTGTGAAATCGAACCTATTTCGGCCAGATCTTGGGTATCTTTGATGGAAATGGGCTCAAGGGACGATTGGGGTTGCATCTGGGGTGTCGTCGTCGCTAATCAGTAGCCGGTCGATTCGCAGTGGGGTGTGTTGATAAATTTCAAACCTATAGGGACTGACCTGTAATTTTTAGGGGTATATTTGCTAAATTTTAAAAGTTTTTATCAACGGTTTGACCAGTGGTTAAACCGGTCAACCTGGACCCAGAAGCTTTGCTGGGTTCACCCCGGGTTGGGTTTTAAAACATTGTCTTATACCTAAACCCAGAAGCTTTGCGGGTTTTAAAATAGTTTGGTTTGGGTATGTTATTTAAATTACTAAATTGCCCTCTTTTTAAATATTAATATATTATTTTTTATTATTAATTTTTGAATAATTTCTTTAACCCCCAATACTTCAGATTTAGCTAAAAAACCCCGCTTATAAAAACTTTAATTTATGACAAACACCCCCACCCCCTGTCGCCACTGCAAACCATAGTTGGAAGTCTCCGAAAGTCACTATGAGATAACTCACCGTGACCACGAGGCTCTGCTATGGCCGTTTCTAGCCTATGATGATCGAAAACGGCCATATCAGGCCAGATCTGACCGTAACGGTAGACCCATCAATCTGGCTGGAAATTGCCAGAATAGATCTAGCCATTCCGATAAGATCTGCTCTCGATTGGCCTTTTCGGCCATCAATGGCCAGAAACAGTCATATCGGGGCCTCCCAATCACGGTGGGCTGCTCACGGCGACGAGGTGACTTAGCGATTCTCGCGATGGCCAGCGATGGTTTGGCTGGCAACAACAGGTGGGTGGGGATGGGGCTGGGTAAGCTAAAATTTATTTTGATTTCAAGGGTAATTTTGTCCAAAAAATTAATTAAATTGAGTGAATGGTAAAAGCAAGATTCATGTAAATAAATTAAATAAGGGCATTATTGTCCTAAAATTTATAATAAGGGATAGAATTGTAAAAAAAAAAAAAAAAAAAGATTACCCAAATAATCTTACACATACTAAGAAAATAGAGGTAATCAAATTACCTATAATATACCAATACACTATTGATATTTGAAGTTACTAGAATTTTATATTACTTGACAAACAAACAGGTAATCAAGTAATATTATTACTTAACCTCAGTAATCCCACATAACCCCCAACCAAACGCTCCCTTAGAAATATCTCACGAGGTATGGGGTTCAAGTTTGAAAAATAAAAAGTCATTCACACCGTTTTTGAATGATGAAAGGTCGACGGATGTTCTAGTTTCAGACTCGAACTTACATAACAAGTATAGAGAATTTCTGAATTATCAAAATAGAAAATCATAGTTTGGCAATAGAACTCAATTAGCTAGCTATGTTGTATTTTAAAATTAATTAACTTGATTGGTTGCCGTAATGAATTAAATACAGGAACGATATTGTCCAACAACGATGCAAATGACTTAGTAAAGCGTTACGATTATTAACTCGGAAACCTAATTTAGTCTAATTAGCACATGTAATTTAAGAAGTCATATGATAATGAAATATTGGGCAAGAGGACTGACTTTGAGTCGCCCTGTTTACATCTGTTTGTCAATTTAGTAATTGATTATTGGCCTTTGATTTGGTCTATTCCACCGACTCTTTTGTGGGTGCGATTTGAGTTATCTTCTACTCTCTGTTTACATCTGTCGAATTAAGTAGATTCTTCTTTTGTGGGTGCAATTTGAGCCGTCGTCTAATCCTCTTGTTTACATTTGTGGAATTAAGTAGAGTCTAGTTATATTGCCCTGCTACGTATCTTCTCCTTTTGATTACTTTTTGTTCCTTGCATGATTTACTTTATTTATTGAAACTAATATAGACTTAGTTATAATTTACCCCTAAGATAGGCATCAGAAATAACAATATACCCCCTCTCTGTATTCCATTCATTTTACTGTTAATTTTATATAAAATGTGCCAGTCAGATGAAGAAAACACTAATGGAAATGTAGGAATGAAAATCAAGTGAGCTGTGCGAGCAGTTCGATTTGGGTCAAACTCGACTCGGCATTAGTCGAATCAGTTCAAGTCGAGTTCGATCATGTAAGACTCGAACTCGATATTAAAATTAAATACTTGAATTGATTGAGGTTTGAATACTTGAATTTGATTGAAGCTGTATTTTCAAACTCGAATAATGGAACTCGAATAAAACTTGATTGTACGAACTTGAATTCCAATTTCAAGTACTATGTTGGAGTTAAACTTGATTCTTAGGCCGAACTCGAACTCGAACTTGAATTGGTTACTGTAACACTTGAGTCGAGTTCGATTAATAGATACTCGAGTCGACTTGATTCAATTTCACCTTGGAATAGTGACCTAAAGGGGATAATTGTTATTCTATTCCTTGGGGGAAGCTTGTAATAAACTCACTAATATATAGGTCTTTAAGTTTCTTCAAGTCTTCAATTCATTTTACAATAATCCCGGTCTAAAGACTAGAAAAGTTCAAGTCATGCAAATGAGTAACGTGCATGCAACGATACACTCAACTTCAAAAAAAATTGAGCAATATCGTCCCATTAGCGTTATCAGTATCCTTCTCGCGTAAGAAATATATAAATACCCATCTAAACATGTCATACAGCGCAAGCAATTAACAAGAGCTTCTAGTTAATTGGTGAATCGATTAGTAATGGATCTAAAGCTTTTCCTCTCTTTCACCCTCTTTGCAGTCCTCCTTTCACTCTTCGCTAATTCAGTTTTAGCAGACCATTGACGAAAGGATCCAATCACCATTTCAGTTCATCAACCATCTCCAAGGTTGTCACAAAGGTGAAAGGTTAAAGGCATCCATAACCTCAAAAAGTATCTCGAAAATTTCGGTTACTTGATTATAAAAACTCCAAAAATCAAACACATGCCAATGATGATGATTTTGATGATCTCTTAGGTCGCCATCAAAAAACTACGAAAAAATTATCACTTAAGCCACTGGAGTTTGGATGCCAAACTGTTTCAAAGATGACAATGCCTCGATGTGGAGTAGCAGAATTATTAATGGCGCAACTCGGATGCGGGTGGCCACAAAAGACACCACAATGCCTCCAGCCATTTCCATACTGTCGTCACATTCATTTTTCCCTGGAACACCTAAGTGGCCAGCAAACAAGTACCAATCTCAGCTATGCCTTCTTCCAGGGACTCGAGCTGATGCCTGAACCCTGTTGCTAAAGCTTTCACGACATGGGCTGAAATACACATTTCAAATTCACACAGACATCAGGACGCTAGAAATGCGGATATCACGGTGAGTTTCTACAGCGGGGATCATAGAGATGGTCACCCCTTTGATGGCCCTGGCGGAACCGTTGCTCATGCTTTGCCCCAACGGACGGAAGGTTCATTACGATGCAGATGAGAACATGGTCTGTGGCTGCAACCCAAGGCTCATGCACTTGGAGACTGTTTGCATTGCATGAAATTGGGCATCTTCTTGGACTTGGGCATAGCTCAGTTGAGGGGGGTCATGTACCCTTATTACTCAAGGAACAACAAAGGGTTGCATGCTGATGACATTCAAGGCATAAGGACTTTATATGCTTGAAGAGTATGGAGCTTCATTTTAAGTGAAAAGAATAATGAGATTACGGTACCAGAATAAATGCAGAGGAAACACAGAAGCTCTGTTTTGTTTTCTTCTTTTTATTGTAGTGATTTCATATATTTGCGATCAATAAACTAGTTCAAACACACGATGAACTAGCTCAATTGTCCGACCATATTATATATAATATGATTTCTCCTTTTAAAACAATTAGTTGTATCTCAATTTTGCAATCGTGAATAATGATATAGCTGTAGAGGCTCCTTCAGAATTCAGATTTTGTTTTAGGTTGTTTGTTTCAGTTCCATAAGCAAAGCTAGTAGCATTTGACGGCAACATAGTTCAATGAAATGTTTGATTAATTTAAAGAACTTTATTTTTTTACTCGAAATGAGGCGATATAATAATCCATATAACATAATTATGTAGTTATATTCACAAAAATACAATTAATTTGTGAATTTGATAAGAATCTCAGATAACTATGCTCTTGTTTGAAGACAAAGTACTATATATATATATACTCTTTCAGGCATAACGTTAACCAAGGTGACCCTACTTGTGATCGATGATATACGGACTCAAAATTGTATTTTCCTAAATAGATTTGATAATTAACAAACATGGCTTTAGTTTATCATTGAAAGCTTAATATTCTCCCATGGAAATGCAGATCGACTTGTATCATTACTTCATCTCTCTTGCATTTGTCTACTAATTAGTTTCTGTTTGTGACATGCATGCAAGCCTCAAAAGAATCAAGCAGAAACGACATAATTCTGTGTCGTTTTCACTTATTTTTCATCCATCAACATGTCTCACGTGAGCTTTTTTCACGCGGCTTGCTACTTCACGTGGCTTCTTCTATCAAATCAGGAAGTGGACGCGTTGCTTTTCTTCGTCAACTCAGGAGAGATGAGCTGTAACAGAAAACATGTTTCACGTGAGCCTCCTCTTCGTCAACTCAGGAAGTGTGAGCTATAACAGAAAAAGTTCCTGTTGAATCGAAGGGTCAAATAGAAAGTTTTGTGTTTGTTGTTATTCTAATGAATGATTGAGATTTAAGTTGACAAGGATTGTAACAAACTTTCCAAAAGAGAGAGAGGTATGTCTATATGCTATTCTAGAGAGAAATTAGCTATCCTATAAACGGGGAGAGGACCCTATATTATAGTGGAATGAATTGAGGTAATGATTACTAAATCAGAAGGTGGGTCAGATTGCTGTGTAAATCTTTCTTTGCGTCCCGTTGTCACATGCTCGAGTGATTTACTCGACTCTTGCAAGGGGGACAGTGGATTTCTTAGCCTTTCACCAGCCGGCGTACACCTACTACAATGGCAGGAGCATGGCTTATGTCAGGTGTGATGTAGCTGTGTCGAATGGTTACAGGACTACCTAAGCCCTGACCGCTAACGCTAATAAGGCTTTGCATCATCCCTACTTTTCCAGGCATAACAGTTTCATTTTCAGTCTTGTCTTCTCAAAGTCCAGCAATACCGAAAAGCTCCCACCAGGACCTCTTACACTTTTCAACTATTGCAAATTTCTTGGACATCGAAACCTTTCTTTGAACTTGGACCAGTGATCTCTGAGCTTGATCAGTTGAATTATAGTTAAGTAAATTAACGTTGAACAAATTAATGAAGACTGGACTTGGACCAGTCATCTCTAGCTTGATCAGTTGAATATTATAGTCAAGTAAATAACTTTGAACAAATTAATGAAGACAGGATCTACTCTTTTGTAGTTGCATCATTCCAAAAGCAAAGCAAGTTCGACAAAGCAGCCAGACCTTTACCATGTAGTCTACCAGAGAGAATGATATTTCTCTCACCGATCATGCAAATGTCTTCACTAGAAGCTGTGCTAAACTTTCAGTTTGATTAGATTTACTACGAATAATGTGAAATCAAATCTACATGTAGAATTTTTATGAAATGAAATAGAGGGGCAACTTCTCCTGCCGGTTAGAGGGTTCTCTTGAAATAGGAGAATTGTCATAGAGTTCAAGTCTTGTTTTTTTTGTAATTTGTGGGTGGAAATTAAGTCAGGTCTTCTATTTGTATATGAACGTAATTGTGGTTGCTAGGCATCTTCGTTGATAGTGTAAACATTGCATAATTTGATAGCCTGTTCACATCGAAAAGACTAAGTATCATGAATGGTAAAAGTCATGCTACCGTGTATAGACCGTTCCACTCAACTTGGGAGACGAATGATCTCAGAGAACTCTATAAATAGAGAAAAAAGAATTGTTAGATACAAGCACAGCCAATAACATTCTCTACAAGTTAATTGATTTTAGCAATGGCGTCTAAGCTTTTTCTCTCTTCTATTTGTAATCCTCCTCCTTCTCTCCTCTCTCATTCAGTTTTAGCAGACAACACCAATGACAAAAAACAATCACCATTTGAGTTCATCAACCATCTCCAAGGTTGTCATAAAGGCGACAAAGTTAAAGGCACCAATGAGCTCAAAAAATACCTTGAAAAGTTTGGTTACTTGAACTATAGCTCTTCCACGAATCTAAAGCATGCGAATGATGATGATTTTGTGAGCTATTAGAATCAGCTATCAAAACCTACCAGTAATTACCATCTGAAGGCAACTGGAGTCTGGATGCCAAAACTGTATCCAATGACAATGCCTCGATGTGGAATGGCAGATGTTGTGCATGGTAATACTCGGATGCGGTTGCGCCACAAAAGGCAAAATGCCTCTAGCCATTTCCATGTGTCGCTCACTATGAATTTTTCCCGGAAACCCCAAGTGGCCAGCAAACAAGTACCATCTCACTATGCATCCTTGCAAGGACCCTGCGGATGCCATGAACCTGTTTCTAAACTTTCACAACATGGGCTGGAAACAATCATTCAGATTCCACGGTCTCAGGACGTCGGAAACGCAGATATTACCATCAGTTTCCACGTGGAAATCACGGAGATGGTAGTCCTTTTGATGGGCGGGTGGAGTCATAGCTCATGCTTTTGCCCAGAAGACATCAGGTTCCATTATGATGCGGATGAGAGATGGTCAGTGGGGTGCGGCACAAGGTGCATTCGACTTGGAGACGGTTGCATTGCATGAAATTGGGCATCTTCTTGGACTGGGACACAGCTCAGTTGAGGGGGCTACATGTTCCTTCTATTTCTGCTGGAGTGACAAAGGGTTTGCATGGAGATGACATTCAAGGCATCAGGGCTTTATATAGTTTAAAGAGTTATTCAAGATTTCCTACGGTGAGAAAAGAATAAATGAGGTTTTGGTACCGAATAAATGAAGGGAGAAAGAGAGTCGATTAGACTTTTATTATTAGGAATGGAGACCATATACACATAGTAAATGATCATCATTGCTTTATTTTTATGTTTTTTGGGTATTGCAAATGTGTTCACTTAATTTAGAAGAACGTCTTGATTGTTCATATATACATATGTATACTAAATTGGTAATACTATCCATTGGTCCTCACATAAATAAAAAAATGATTCATGTTGAAGAGATTTTTTTAATTAGCACATATAATTACAATATAATGACTAATGAAATACAAAATTCCTGAAGTTTTCATTTTGTTGTTATATGTTCATAGATAACCTCAATAGCCGGCAAAGAATCAGAGTATTTAACGTAGCAACCAATACATATAAAAACATAAACATGATACGTCAATGAGGCTAATTGAACATTCGTCCGGAAGTCTTTATATATCAGGTTTCGAACATACTTAGGCATTGTCCTTAATTACAAGTGATGTCCATGGATTTGCAGATTTGTATTGTTATCCTAATCCCTCTCTGCGTTTGTTTACTAATTAGCTATTTTCAGTCGTTTCTTCTCCTCAAAAACCAGAAATTCCAGAAAGCTTCACCAGGACCCACCCTTCACCTCATTGCCAACTTCATGGCATCGAAAAACTTTCTTTGAGTTGGAAAAATCGTCTCTGATCTTCGCAAAAGGTACGGTCCGATCATCACAAAAAAATTGGCTCCGAACCGACCATTTCATCACCAACAACACTCCGCTTACCAAGCACTTGTTCTAAATGGTGCCATCTTCGCAGCCCGCCAAAGACCACATTGCGATCGACTCTTTCCAAACAAACGTAAAGCGTAAGCCTTTTCCCCATGGTGAACTTGGCGCTCCCTCGCCGAAACCTTACAGGTACATCAGGAGTTCTCCACCCTTCTGTTTATATCCTGCTCTCATATCCGTAAACGTGTCTTGGACAATTTAATTCATCGCCTTAAAAGGATTCTGAACATGAAGGAGGCATCCTGTAGTGATCGTTTTACGTACACAATTTTTCTTTGTAGTTCTCATGTGTTTCGGGGATAATTGATGAGAATACAATTGGGAGCTTGAATGCTCACAAATAAATTTTTACCTGTTTTAAAGTAAAAGTGTTTCTTATCATGCCAAATTTGGGGAAGATCTTATTTAGAAATCGATGGAATGAGTTTGTAAATTGCTAAAGATCGAGAAGATATGTTATTGTCCTTGATTAGAGCCAGAGAGAAAATGAAACAAGGTGAAAATAAGGGAGAAAACATAGATCAGTTTGTGTCATACGTTGAACCTTATTGGAATTACAAGTTCCAGGTGAGAACAAGAAGTTTGAAGAAGGCGACATAGTATCTTTAAGCGATGAATATCAGTGCTGGAACTGATACAACGACAACAGCATTGCAATGGATCATGGCAAAGTGGTCAAGTACCCACGAATTCAAGAAAAAATATCTTTAAGCTATTTTTTGGGTTCTAACCAGGGATTGTCCTGAGATAGGTTGACCGCCTTTTATATAAGGCTTTTGTACATTCTTTTTCTCTTTTCTAATGAATCATATATGATCTTACAATTGCGGCGTTAAAATATACAAATTGTACCTTGGCTAGCTGTAAACACCTGTAAATAGCAGAGACTCGTGTGGGATTGGAGAATACTCCATTAATTAACTTGCAATTATACAAGATTAAACGACATTGTTGAAGGAGTGTATCAAATTATAAAAAAAGAGCAAGTGTAAACTAGTTGACTTAAGAGTGAAACTTCTTGCTTCTTTCTGAGTTGATTGCATGAAAATGCATTGACCTCAAAGCATGTTGTGTTAATTTTTTTGACAGATACAGTCATAGCAAAGGAGTCATACCAAAAAATATATATATTCTGTCTCGTGTCTGACATTTAAATTAAATCCCAGAGGCAAATTGGTCAGTATCTTGAGTACGTAAAGAAAAAAGTATTGCTAGGTCTGAATGTATCACTAATGAATGCCGGCCTCCCAGAGTTTACTTTTGCCTTTCTCACACATTTTTATTGAAAATATGACCAAAAACTGTTTAATAACGGGGGTACTGTCCAAAGTTTAGGGAGAAATAGAAACACATACGCTATAGAATTTTATACCTGCAGCTCATAGGGAAAATAATAAGCAAAAGCTTATGAGAGCGACTGAGAAAATAAACAAAAATAAACATTGTATATTATTAAGCTGGTAAGAAAAGTTTTTAATAGAAAACATTCCAGAAATTAATTGCAAAGGTAATTAACACTGCCACCTACCTTTCGATAGCTCAAGTGGTAAGATCAGTATTAAAATGTATGATTAAGATGCATAATCTCAGGTTTGAATACCCTTGACTTTTAAGATTTAAACAAATGATCATAGTAATAAGATGTTGTACTAATTACCTACAAGGATTAATTAAAGTGCGTAGAAGACACCCACAAATAAAGAGACTTATTTAACCACTTTTAGTTACTTCCAATATTTTGATATCAAATCAGAGATAATTATGCTCCCTGTTCTCATAATGATACTACCATTTAACTCTTCAAAGAATATGTTGTCAAGCCAAAGCCATTTTAAAATAATTTCTCAATCTTTTTGCATGATTTCTATTTTGGTTGGTGGTCAATCGTAAAAAATAACGTTTAAAGGCCATCCTTTGCTTGTGCCAAGTTAAATCTCAATCACCACGAATATATTTTCAGCTTAATTGTTGACAATTTAGATAGTTAATTTCCACCGGCAGTACTATATTCTTATTTGGTATGTTAAATGATCGTAATAATTAATTTTGCAGTAAAATATGAATTATTCAGTATCAGTAATACGATAAGCTTAATTAGAGTTTACTAAATCAACTGCCACATCAAATAATATGAGATGCTTAACTCTTCAACTTTTGCTTGGACTCATTCTTCAATGTTATGGCATGTAGGTCAAACTCTTTTATTATAATAAATGAACATATATACCAGTGATCACCAAACATGAATATTTCAAATATATATATAATTGTTCAAGTCTCCAGAGACTAAGTAAAACTAGTCCTGCTACACTACCAAGTAACGAGCTAGCTCAACTTCGAAAATGAATAATTAATTATCGTTTTTGACCTTCATCAATACACTTTATAAGAGTTCTCTATATAAGGAGTAAGGACATTGAAAAGTTTGGTTACTTGAACTATGACATTTCCGCAAATCAAACACATGCCAACGACGATGATTTTGATGAGCTATTAGAGTCTGCTCTCAAAACCTACCAGCTCAATTACAATCTAAACGTTACTGGAGTTTTGGATACCAAAGCTGTGTCCAAAATGAGTATGTCTCGATGCAAAATGGCAGATATCGTAAATGGCACAACTAGAATTCGGTCGGGCAAGAAAAGGGTCGACCCCATGGCTCTACCCATTTCCATACAGTCTCTCATTTTGCGTTTTTTGAAGGAAATCCAAAGTGGCCATCAACGAAATATCATCTCACTTATGCATTTCTTCTGGGGACACGAGCTGATGCCGTGAGACCCATTAGGCAAGCTTTCGCAAAATGGGCTGCAAACACACATTTCACATTCTCTTGGACTCGTAACATCAGAAGAGCTGATATCAAGATTAGTTTTGAAAGTGGTGATTGTAGACGTAAAAATCTACCTGTACGGAAGGGGGGGTCTGATCCCGTGAGGTTGAGGCCACCAGCGATCCGCTGCACCTGCACATGTAGAGAAACACACGCGTGAAGCGAACGGGAAACACCGGGGTGGTGTTTGCCATAGGCACTCTGACGCTCAAGTCAGCAAGACTGAGAAAGGCTAATATAGTGAGGGCTAGGGAGTAAAAGGTTACCGGATATCTAGTCGGGGACTGTGACTACGGCAGTGATGTGAAGCTCTCAAGTCGGAGCTTTCAGTGTGAAGGTGTAATGTCCCCTTGAGAGGGCTGGCCTCTCTGCTTATATAGTGACTATCTGGTCTCCCAATCCTGGTATAAGTAGGAGTCCTAATATGACTCTGATGCAAACCCTAGAAGAACTAGGGCTGTGGTAAGCTGTCTTACCAGTATCCGAATAAGAAGGTGATTCTGATTAGGAGAGTAACTTCGGGTAGGAAAGTGATCAGGAATAGGAAGGTATTTTGAGGGGGCCGTGGGCTCTGGATTCGCCCATGGACCTAAGAAATGGACTGGGATTAGGAGGCTCGTGCCCTCGTGGTTTGGGCCGGCTATATCTTGTACTGCATAGGCCTAATCCGGTTTGGTCATATCGGGATTGGGCCTGGCTTCTTCTTCAGTGTCGGGCCCGTTTTCCTATTTGGGCCAAGGATGATTTTTGGCCCTAACAGTGATCATGGAGATGGTAACCCTTTTGATGGCCCTGGTGGAACTCTTGCTCATGCATATCTCCCAATGGATGGGAGGTTTCATTATGATTCAGACGAGAATTAGTCAGTGGGGGCAACACCTAGGGCATTGGACTTGGAGACTCTTGCTTTGCATGAAATTGGTCATCTTCTTGGACTCCATCATAGCTCAGTTGAGGATGCTATCATGGCCCCTAACTTTCTCTCCTGGAAGAGCAAAGGTTTGCATGGAGATGATATTTAAGGGATCAAGACTTTGTATAATATTGTTTGAAGACATTTATTGATTTATTGATTAATTGATCATCCTTCAATGGATAGGCTAAACCGCGAAGGAGAAAGTTATTTGTAATTTTCAATTTTTTACCGTTAATAATCGTTATTTTTTGTTAACCCGGCCCAAAGGATTGGTCTGGCGGCCACGTTTGCTCCCTTTCTTGAGTTCCTGAGTTCAAACTTTGAAACCACCTACCACAATAACATTATAGTTTACATGGTCTTTTGAGCTTGTATGATGTTTAATGGACTCCAAAAATTAGTTAAGGTACGCACAAGCTAGCATGGACTCCTCGATTACCAGAAAAATAAAAAATAAAAAATATAGTAGTTATTTTTTGTTTTTATATGGATGTATATAAAACTTATTATTTTGTTTTCCCAAATATTTAAGTTCTTGAAAATTAAGATAGAAAAAAAAATCATGCATTTCACTTTAAATAATAGAGAAGATATTATAAAATTGGCATTGATACTTTATATATAATATAAAGGTAAAACGGATAATTAAAGAAGGAATTGGAAGTTTTGGTGAAGAGGACTTTCTACCAAAACTTATATATATAAGAAGATAGAGACATAGTTTTGTAATTAAAGCCAATCCATTGAAGTTTGGGATTTATATTGGTTGCTGATCAAGACCACAATTATGTTGGGTGTGGTTCATATTTGGACCAATATCAGTTTAGCCCAAATGTGATTATGTTTATTATTACTCCAGCATAATACTGAAAAACTTAATGTGAAAAATTTTAAAAATAGAGAAAGAGAGTGAATTATCGATACTTTTTATTATTGTAGTCTACAGATTTCTGAAACTTAATAAAACTACTCTATTTAAATGCTAGACATAATTTTTTTATTGGGAAAATTATCTACGTTTACTAAGACCCGTAGTCAAAACGATTAAGATAAATAAATATAAACCCAGTAAATGTATTTAATCAATTAAAATATGTTTGCTCAAGCTAGGAAATTTGAGAATAGTTTCACATTCTTTTTTCGTGGATGATAATCTTTTTAAATTCACATTTAGGGGGCGTTTGATTCAGGAAATATTGGATTACTGGGAATGTTGGATTACTGGAATCTTATATTACCTTGAAGATTACTGGGAATCTTTAGGAAAATGTGTTTGGTTAGTTGGTGGGTATCTTATACCCATGTTTTAAAACTCGGCCCAGCCCGGCCGGTTGAACCGGCACCCGGAAGCTTCAACAGGCCAGGTTTAATTTTTTCCTATTCACCCAATACCCTAGGATTTTCGGTGATGATCGGCGAACAATTAACTGTCGGAATGTTGGGGCTTTTGAAGAGCTATTTCCGGTGAATGTAATGGTGGTGAAAGATTTGATTTCTGGTGAGTAAATTGACCGGAAATCGAACAAAACTGGCAGCGGCAACGATGAGTTTTTTCCGGCGATTGACGAGGCTAACGGGGGTGGGGTGAGGGGGGCTTTGGTCGGGAGGAAAAGGGGAGTAATTCTAGGGTGGTGGGAAGGGTTGTTGTTGCCAGAATCGATGGGATCTGGCCTGGAATGCCGACGTCAACGTCGGTGAGATCTGGCTGAAATCGAACCTATTTCGGCCAGATCTTGGGTATCTTTTGATGGAAATGGGCTCAAGGGACGATTGGGGTTGCATCTGGGGTGTCGTCGTCGCTAATCAGTAGCCGGTCGATTCGCAGCTGGGGTGTGTTCGATAAATTTCAAACCTATAGGGACTGACCTGTAATTTTTAGGGGTATATTTGCTAAATTTTAAAAGTTTTTATCAACCGGTTTGACCAGTGGTCAAACCGGTCAACCTGGGACCCAGAAGCTTTGCTGGGTTTCACCCCGGGTTGGGTTTTAAAACATTGTCTTATACCCCTAAACCCAGAAGCTTTGCTGGGTTTTAAAATATGTTTGGTTTGGGTATGTTATTTAAATTACTAAATTGCCCTCTTTTTAAATATTAATATAATATTATTTTTATTATTAATTTTTGAATAATTTCTTCTAACCCCCAATACTTCAGATTTAGCTAAAACACCCCCGCTTATAAAAACTTTAATTTATGACAAAATCACCCCCACCCCCTGTCGCCACTGCAAACCATAGTTGGAAGTCTCCGAAAGTCACTATGAGTAACTCACCGTGACCACGAGGCTCTGCTATGGCCGTTTCTAGCCATATTGATGATCGAAAACGGCCATATCAGGCCAGATCTGACCGTTAACGGCTAGACCCATCAATCTGGCTGGAAATTGCCAGAATAGATCTAGCCATTTCCGATAAGATCTGCTCTCGATATGGCCTTTTCGGCCATCAATATGGCCAGAAACAGTCATATCGGGGCCTCCCAATCACGGTGGGCTGCTCACGGCGACTGTAGGTGACTTTTAGCGATTTCTCGCGATGGCCAGCGATGGTTTGGCTGGCAACAACAGGTGGGTGGGGATGGTGGCTTGGGTAAGCTAAAATTTATTTTGATTTCAAGGGTAATTTTGTCCAAAAAATTAATTAAATTGAGTGAAATGGTAAAAGCAAGATTCATGTAAATAAATTTAAAAATAAGGGCATTATTGTCCTAAAATTTTATTAATAAGGGATAGAATTGTAAAAAAAAAAAAAAAAAAAGATTACCCAAATAATCTTACAATACCTAAGAAAATAGAGGTAATCAAATTACCTATAATATTACCAATACACTATTGATATTTGAAGATTACTAGAATTTTATATTACTTGACAAACCAAACATGGTAATCAAGTAATATTATTACTTAACCTCAGTAATCCCACATAACCCCCAACCAAACGCTCCCTTAGAAATATCTCACGAGGTATGGGGTTCAAGTCTTGAAAAATAAAAAGTCATATTCAACCGTTTTTGAATGATGATAAGGTTCGACGGATGTTCTAGTTTCAGACTCGAACTTACATAACAAGTATAGAGAATTTCTGAATTATCAAAATAGAAAATCATAGTTTGGCAATAGAACTCAATTAGCTAGCTATGTTGTATTTTAAAATTAATTAACTTGATTGGTTGCCGTAATGAATTACAATATACAGGGAACGATATTGTCTCAACAAACGATGCAAATGACTTAGTAAAGCGTTACGATTATTCAACTCGGAACACATATTTAAGTCTAATTAATGCACATGTAATTTAAGAAGTCATATGATAATGAAATATTGGGCAAGAGGACTGACTTTGAGTCGCCCTGTTTACATCTGTTTGTCAATTTAGTAATTGATTATTGGCCTTTTGATTTGGTCTCATTCCACCGACTCTTTTGTGGGTGCGATTTGAGTTATCTTCTACTCCTCTTGTTTACATCTGTCGAATTTAAGTAGATTCTTCTTTTGTGGGTGCAATTTGAGCCGTCGTCTACTCCTCTTGTTTACATTTGTGGAATTTAAGTAGAGTCTACTGTATATTGCCCTGCTACGTATCTTCCTTCCTTTTGATTACTTTTTGTTCCTTGCATGCATTTTACTTTATTTATTGAAACTAATATAGACTTAGTTATAATTTACCCCCTAAGATAGGCATCAGAAATAACAATATACCCCCTCTCTTAGTATTCCATTCATTTTACTGTTTAATTTTATATAAAATGTGCCAGTCAGATGAAGAAAACACTAATGGAAATGTAGGAATGAAAATCAAGCTGAGCTGTGCGAGCAGTTCGATTTTGGGTCAAACTCGACTCGGCATTAGTCGAATCAAGTTCAAGTTCGAGTTCGATCATAGTAAGACTCGAACTCGATTAAAATTTAAATACTTGAATTTGATTGAGGTTTGAATACTTGAATTTGATTGAAGCTCGTATTTTCAAACTCGAATAATGGAACTCGAATAAAACTTGATTGTACGAACTTGAATTCCAATTTCAAGTACTATGTTGGAGTTCAAACTTGATTTCTTAGGCTCGAACTCGAACTCGAACTTGAATTTGGTACTGTAACACTTGAGTCGAGTTCGATTAATCAGATACTCGAGTCGACTTGATTCAATTTCACCCTTGGAATAGTGACCTAAAGGGGTAAATTGTTATTTCATATACCTTTGGGGGAAGCTTGTAATAAACTCACTAATATATAGTTGTCTTTAAGTTTCTTCAAAGTCTTCAATTCATTTTACAATAATCTCCGGTCTAAAGACCTAGAAAAGTACAAGTCATGCAACTGAGTAACGTGCATGCAACGATACACTCAACTTCAAAAAACATTGAGCAATATCGTCCCCATTAGCGTTATCAGTATCCTTCTCGCGTAAGAAATATATAAATACCCATCTAAACATGTCATACAGCGCAAGCAATTAACAAGAGCTTCTCTAGTTAATTGGTGAATCGATTAGTAATGGCATCTAAAGCTTTTCCCCTCCTCTCTTTCACCCTCTTTGCAGTCCTCCTTTCACTCTTCGCTAATTCAGTTTTAGCAGACCCCATTGACGAAAGGATCCAATCACCATTTCAGTTCATCAACCATCTCAAAGGTTGTCACAAAGGTGAAAAGGTTAAAGGCATCCATAACCTCAAAAAGTATCTCGAAAATTTCGGTTACTTGAATTATAAAAACTCCAAAAATCAAACACATGCCAATGATGATGATTTTGATGATCTCTTAGAGTCTGCCATCAAAACCTACCAGAAAAATTATCATCTTAAAGCCACTGGAGTTTTGGATGCCAAAACTGTTTCAAAGATGACAATGCCTCGATGTGGAGTAGCAGATATTATTAATGGCGCAACTCGGATGCGGTCTGGCCACAAAAGACACCACAATGCCTCCAGCCATTTCCATACTGTCGCTCACTATTCATTTTTCCCTGGAAACCCTAAGTGGCCAGCAAACAAGTACCATCTCAGCTATGCCTTTCTTCCAGGGACTCGAGCTGATGCCATGAACCCTGTTGCTAAAGCTTTCACGACATGGGCTGGAAATACACATTTCAAATTCACACAGACTCAGGACGCTAGAAATGCGGATATCACGGTGAGTTTCTACAGCGGGGATCATAGAGATGGTCACCCCTTTGATGGCCCTGGCGGAACCGTTGCTCATGCTTTTGCCCCAACGGACGGAAGGTTCCATTACGATGCAGATGAGACATGGTCTGTGGCTGCAACCCAAGGCTCATTGCACTTGGAGACTGTTGCATTGCATGAAATTGGGCATCTTCTTGGACTTGGGCATAGCTCAGTTGAGGGGGCTATCATGTACCCTTCCATTACTCAAGGAACAACAAAGGGTTTGCATGCTGATGACATTCAAGGCATAAGGACTTTATATAATGCTTGAAGAGTACTGGAGCTTCACTTTTAAGTGAAAAGAATAACTGAGATTACGGTACCAGAATAAATGCAGAGGAAACACAGAAGCTCTGTTTTTGTTTTTCCTTTCTTTTTATTGTAGTTTGATTTCTATATATTTTGCGATCAAATAAACTAGTTCAAACACACGATGAACTAGCTCAATTGTCCGACCATATATATATATATATATGAATTTCTCCTTTTAAAACAATTAGTTGTATCTCAATTTTGCAATCGTGAATAATGATATAGCTGTAGAGGCTCCTTCAGAATTCAGATTTTGTTTTAGGTTGTTTGTTTCAGTTGTCCATAAGCAAAGCTAGTAGCATTTTGACGGCAACATAGTTCAATGAAATGTTTGATTAATTTAAAGAACTTTATTTTTTACTCGAAATGAGGCGATATAATAATCCATATAACATAATTATGTAGATATTATATTCACAAAAATACAATTAATTTGTGAATTCTGATAAGAATCTCAGATACATATGCTCTTGTTTGAAGACAAAGTACTATATATATATATACTCTTTCAGGCATAACGTTAACCAAAGGTGACCCTTACTTGTGATCGATGATATCACGGACTCAAAATTGTATTTTTCCTAAATAGATTTGATAATTAACAAACATGGCTTTAGTTTATCATTAGAAGCTTAATTAATTCTCCCATGGAAATGCAGATCGACTTGTATCATTATCTTCATCTCTCTCTGCATTTGTCTACTAATTAGTTTCTGTTTGTTGACATGCATGCAAGCCTCAAAAGAATCAAGCAAGAAACGACATACTTCTGTGTCGTTTTCACTTATTTTTCATCTCATCAACATGTCTCACGTGAGCTTTCTTTCACGCGAGCTTCTGCTACTTCACGTGAGCTTCTTCTTCATCAACTCAGGAAGTGGACGTTAGCTTCTTCTTCGTCAACTCAGGAGAGATGAGCTGTAACAGAAAACATGTTTCACGTGAGCCTCCTCTTCGTCAACTCAGGAAGTGTGAGCTATAACAGAAAAAAGTTCCTGTTGAATCGAAGGGTTCAAATAGAAAGTTTTGTGTTTGTTTGTTATTCTAATGAATGATTGAGATTTAAAGTTGACAAGGATTGTAACAAACTTTCCAAAAGAGAGAGAGAGTATGTCTATATGCTATTCTAGAGAGAAATTAGCTAATCCTATAAACGGGAGAGGATCCCTCTATTTATAGTGGAATGAATTGAGGTAATGATTACTAAATCAGAGAGTGGGTCAGATTGCTGTGTAAATCTTTCTTTGCGTCCCGTTGCTCACATGCTCGAGTGATTTACTCGACTCTTGCAAGGGTTGGACACGTGGATCTTCTTCAGCCTTTCACCAGCCTGGCGTACACCTACTACACTGGCAGGAGCATGCCGCTTATGTCAGCGTGTGATGTAGCTGCGTCTGAATGGTTACAGGACTTACCTAAGCCCTGACCGCTAACGCTAATAAGGCTTTGCATCATCCCTACTTTTCCAGGCATAACAGTTTCATTTTCAGTCTTGTCTTCTCAAAGTCCAGCAATACCGAAAAGCTCCCACCAGGACCTCTTACACTTTTCAACTTATTGCAAATTTCTTGTGACATCGAAAACCTTTCTTTGAACTTGGACCAGTGATCTCTAGCTTGATCAGTTGAATATTATAGTTAAGTAAATTAACGTTGAACAAATTAATGAAGACTGGACTTGGACCAGTCATCTCTAGCTTGATCAGTTGAATATTATAGTCAAGTAAATTAACTTTGAACAAATTAATGAAGACAGGACTACTACTCTTTTGTAGTTAGCATCATTCCAAAAGCAAAGCAAGTTCGACAAAGCAGCCAGACCTTTACCATGTAGTCTACCAGAGAGAATGATATTTCTCTCCACCGATCATGCAAATGTCTTCACTAGAAGCTGTGCTAAACTTTCAGTTTGATTAGATTTACTACGAATAATGTGAAATCAAATCTACATGTAAGAATTTTTATGATAATGAAATAGAGGAGCAACTTCTCCTGCCGGTTAGAGGGTCTTCTCTTGATAATAGGAGACTTTGTCATAGAGTTCAAGTCTTGTTTTTTTGTAATTTGTGGCTGGAAATTAAGTCAGGTCATATATGTTGTATATGAACGTAATTGTGGTCTGCTAGGCATCTTCGTTGATAGTGTAAACATTGCATAATTTGATAGCTTGTTCACATCGAAAAGACTAAGTATCATTGAATGGTAAAAGTCATGCTACCGTGTATAGACCGTCTCACTCAACTTGGGAGACGAATGATCTCAGAAGAACTCTATAAATAGAGAAAAAAAAGAATTGTTAGATACAAGCACAGCCAATTAACATTCTCTACCAAGTTAATTGATTTTAGCAATGGCGTCTAAAGCTTTTCTCCTCTTCTTATTTGTAATCCTCCTCCTTTCTCTCCTCTCACATTCAGTTTTAGCAGACAACACCAATGACAAAAAACAATCACCATTTGAGTTCATCAACCATCTCCAAGGTTGTCATAAAGGCGACAAAGTTAAAGGCACCAATGAGCTCAAAAAATACCTTGAAAAGTTTGGTTACTTGAACTATAGCTCTTCCACGAAATCTAAAGCATGCGAATGATGATGATTTGATGAGCTATTAGAATCAGCTATCAAAACCTACCAGCTTAATTACCATCTGAAGGCAATGGAGTCTTGGATGCCAAAACTGTATCCAAAATGACAATGCCTCGATGTGGATGGCAGATGTTGTCAATGGTAATACTCGGATGCGGTCTGGCCACAAAAGGCAAAATGCCTCTGCCATTTCCATGCTGTCGCTCACTATGAATTTTTCCCCGGAAACCCCAAGTGGCCAGCAAACAAGTACCATCTCACCTATGCATTCCTGCAGGACCCCTGCGGATGCCATGACCCTGTTTCTAAAGCTTTCACAACAGGGCTGGAACACTCCTCTCAGATTCTCACGGTCTCAGGACGTCGGAAACGCAGATATTACCATCAGTTTCCACAGTGGAAATCACGGAGATGGTAGTCCTTTTGATGGGCAGGGTGGAGTCTAGCTCATGCTTTTGCCCCAGAAGACATCAGGTTCCATTATGATGCGGATGAGAGATGTCAGTGGGTGCGGCACAAGGTGCATTCGACTTGGAGACGGTTGCATTGCATGAAATTGGGCCTTCTTGGACTGGGACACAGCTCAGTTGAGGGGGCTATCATGTTCCCTTCTATTTCTGCTGGAGTGACAAAGGGTTTGCATGGAGATGACATTCAAGGCATCAGGGCTTTATATAATGTTTAAAGAGTTATTTCAAGATTTCCTACTGTGAGAAAAGATAAATGAGAGTTTTGGTACCGAATAATGAAGGGAGAAAGAGAGTCGATTAGACTTTATTATTAGGAATGGAGACCATATACACTAGTAATGATCATCATTGCTTTATTTTTTATGTTTTTTGGGTATGCAAATGTGTTCACTATATTTAGAAGAACTTCTTGATTGGTTCATATTACATATGTATACTAATATTGGTAATACTATTCATTGTCCTCACATATAAAAATGATTCATGTTGAAAGGATTCTTTTTAATTAGCACATTAATTACAATATAATGACTATGAAATACAAATTCCTGAAGTTTTCATTTGTTGTTTATATATGTTCCTCGAGCCTCAATAGCCGGCAAAAGAATCAGAGTATTTAACGTAGCAACCAAATACATACTAACAAAACATTAAACATGAATACGTCAATGAGGCTAATTGAACATTCGTCCGGAAGCTCTTTATATATCAGGTTTCGAAACATACTTAGGCATTGTCCTTAATTACAAGCTTGATTGTCCCATGGATTTGCAGACTTGTATTGTTATCCTAATCTCTCTCTGCGTTTGTTTACTAATTAGCTTCATTTTCAGTCGTTTCTTCTCCTCAAAAACCAGAAATACCAGAAAGCTTCCACCAGGACCTCCCACCCTTCACCTCATTGCCAACTTCTTATGGCATCGAAAACCTTTCTTTGAGCTTGGAAAAATCGTCTCTGATCTTCGCAAAAGGTACGGTCCGATCATCACCATAAAAATTGGCTCCGAACCGACCATTTTCATCACCAACAACACTCTCGCTTACCAAGCACTTGTTCTAAATGGTGCCATCTTCGCAGACCGCCCAAAGACCACATTTGCCGATCGACTCTTTCCAAACAAACGTAAAGGCGTAAGCCTTTTCCCCTATGGTGCAACTTGGCGCTCCCTCCGCCGAAACCTTACAGGTACATCAGGAGTTCTCCACCCTTCTCGTCTTATATCCTGCTCTCATATCCGTAAACGTGTCTTGGACAATTTAATTCATCGCCTTAAACAGGATTCTGAACATGAAGGAGGCATCCATGTAGTTGATCGTTTTACGTACACAATTTTTTCTTTGTTAGTTCTCATGTGTTTCGGGGATAATCTTGATGAGAATACAATTAGGGAGCTTGAATGCTCACAAAATAAATTTTTTACCTGTTTTCCTAAAGTAAAAGTGTTTCTTATCATGCCAAATTTGGGGAAGATCTTATTTAGAAATCGATGGAATGAGTTTGTAAATATGCTTAAAGATCGAGAAGATATGTTTTTGTCCTTGATTAGAGCCAGAGAGAAAATGAAACAAGGTGAAAATAAGGGAGAAAACATAGATCAGTTTGTGTCATACGTTGATACCTTATTGGAATTACAAGTTCCAGGTGAGAACAAGAAGTTTGAAGAAGGCGACATAGTATCTTTAAGCGATGAATTTATCAGTGCTGGAACTGATACAACGACAACAGCATTGCAATGGATCATGGCAAATGTGGTCAAGTACCCACGAATTCAAGAAAAAATATCTTTAAGCTATTTTTTTGGGTTCTAATCCAGGGGATTGTCCTGAGATAGGTTGACCGCCTTTTATATATAGGTCTTTTGTACATTCTTTTTCTCTTTTCTAATGAATCATATATATGATCTTACAATTGCGGCGTTAAAATATACAAATTGTTACCTTGGCTAGCTGTAAACAACCTGTAAATAGCAGAGACTCCGTTGGGATTGGAGAATACTTCCATTAATTAACTTGCAATTATACAAGATTAAACTGACATTGTTGAAGGAGTGTATCAAATTATAAATAAAAGAGCAAGTGTAAACTAGTTGACTTAATGAGTGAAACTTCTTGCTTCTTTCTGAGTTGATTGCATGAAAATGCATTGACCTCAAAGCATGTTGTGTTAAATTTTTTTGACAGATACAGTCATAGCAAAGGAGTCATACCAAAAACTATATATATTCTGTCTCTGTGTCTGACATTTAAATTAAATCCCAGAGGCAAATTGTCAGTATCTTGAGTACGTAAAGAAAAAGATATTGCTAGGTCTGCAATGTAATCACTAATGAATGCCGGCCTCCCAGAGTTTACTTTTGCCTTTCTCACACATTTTTATTGAAAATATATGACCAAAAACTGTTTAATAACGGGGGTACTTGTCCAAAGTTTAGGGAGAAATAGAAACACATACTGCTATATGAATTTTTATACCTGCAGCTCCTTTTTCCATTGAATCTTACAACTCATTCGGTGAATATAATGCACTGGCCTTCAGAAAATAAAATTTCTGATTCAGCCCCTGATTGGTAGTGATCAACATCCTGTTATGACATTTCTCTTCCCCAATAATGTAAATGCGCCTTCATTATAATATCCTTTAAATGTAGGTTCTAATACTAATTCTCATAATGTAAAATCAAATCTACATGTAAGAAATCTAATGATAATGAAATATAAAATTAACTATTCCTGCTGGCTGGAGGTCTTCTCTTGATAATATATAGGAAACTTGTTCTACAAAAATATTGATTTTGAATTAATGTAAATTTTATGATAACTTGTTCACATAAAAATTAATATCATCAAATGGTAAAAGTCATACTACAGTGTGTGGACGGACTCACTCAACTTCGGGAAATGAATGATCTTATAAGAACTCTGTATATAGAGATCAAAATGTGAGATACAAGCACAACCAATTAACATTCTCTACCAAGTTAATTGATTTTAGCAATGGCATCTAAAGCTTTTCCCTTCTTCTCATTTGTAATCCTCCTTTTTCTCCTCTCTCAATATTCAGTTTTAGCAGACAACACCAATGACAAAAAACAATCACCATTTGAGTTCATCCATCATCTCCAAGGTTGTCATAAAGGCGACAAAGTTAAAGGCATCAATGAGCTCAAAAAATACCTCGAAAAGTTTGGTTACTTGAACTATAGCTTTTCCACAAATCAAAAGCATGCGAATGATGATGATTTTGATGAGCTATTAGAATCAACTGTCAAAACCTACCAGCTTAATTACCATCTGAAGAAAACTGGAGTTTTGGATGCCAAAACTGTATCCAAAATGATAATGCCTCGATGTGGAATGGCAGATATTGTCAATGGTAAAACTCGGATGCGGTCTGGCCACAAAAGGCGAAATGCCTCTGGCCATTTCCAGTCGCTCACCGTGAATTTTTACCCAGAAACCCTAAGTGGCCAGCAAACGAGTACCATCTCACTTGTGCATTCCTTGCGGGGTCCCCTGCGGATGCCATGAACCCTGTTGCTAAAGCTTTCACAACATGGGCTGGAAACACTCATTTCACATTCTCAGTGACTCAGGACATTGGAAACGCAGATCTCACGATTGGTTTCCACCATGGAGATCATGGAGATAGCAGTCCTTTTGATGGGCATGGTGGATTTCTAGTTCATGCTTTTGCCCCAGACGATGGGAGGTCCCATTATGATGCGGATGAGACATGGCATGTGGGTGCAGTAGAAGGTGCAATCGACTTGGAGAGCGTCGCATTGCATGAAATTGGGCATCTTCTTGGACTGGGACATAGCTCAGTTGAGGGAGCTGTCATGTTCCCTACTATTCACCCTGGAGTGACAAATAGAACTTGCATGGCGATGACATTCAAGGTATCAGGGCTTTATATAATCTTTAAAGAATACTGAGTTACTTCAAGATTTCGAAGCTTTACTTGCCGTGAGATAAGGAATAAACACCGACTAAATGAAGAGAGAAACAAAGCCGTTCTACTCTCCACTTTTTATCAATTTCAATTTCAAAGTTATCTTATACATATGTCAATGAGGTTAATTACGAAGCAAAAAATATATCATTAGAACGAATTATAGTAAATTAATTGAACATTAATGTCAAATTAATATACTTTTTGTACCCCGGAAACATAATGAGGCATTGTTCTTAGAACCTTAATTCTTCTCCCATGAATATGCAGACTGGTATTAGTATCGTCATCTCCTTCTGCATTTGTTTACTAATTAGCTTCACCATCCATGCCAAAAAGCTCCCACCAGGAACTTCCGCACCTCACCTCATTGCCAACTTCTTATGGCATCGAAAACCTTTCTTCGGACTAGGAAAAATCGTCTCCAGTCTTCGCAAAAGGTACGGCCCCATCATCACCATAAAAATAGGCTCCGAACCCACCATTTTCATCACCAACAACACCCTCGCTTACCACAATTGTTCTGTAGTCTTCGCAGACCGCCAAAAAACCGCATTCGCCGATCAATCTTTCCAAACAAACGTAAAGGCATAAGCGTCTTCCCCTGTAGCGCAACTTGGCGTACCCTCCGCCGCAACCTTACAGGTACATCAGGAGTTCTCCACCCTTCTCCTCTCATATCTGCTCTCATGTCTGTAAACGTGTCTTGGACAATTTAATTCATCGCCTTAAACAGGATTCTGAACATGGTGAAGGAGGCGTCTATGTAGTTGATCAGTTTACGTACATAATTTGGGATGGGCCTCTGAATGTTGGGCTTTCTGCAAGGTCCACTAATAGATGTTGAAAGAGTAGAGAATCTTGCACTACGAGAACCGTAGTTATTGTTATGGGATAATGTTAATCCTTAGCATGATCCGGACCAGTTTGAAGAGTTGAATCTGGCGCTACAAGAAGGTCAATTTGGAGGTCCTTGGATATATTATTATCGCCTGTAGGAAATTAACAAGAGTCCTTAAGTAGATAAAAGTGCAGAAGATGAATTCAGAACTGTGGTTTACATACGCTGCATGCATTTTACAATATTTAAGGTGAAGTAATTTTGGTAGATATGTCAGTACTTCGTCTTTATGAATAATTATTTAAACAACACAACCACCTAAATTTATTATGAATTATTTCAACGCCTTGGTTTTCAGTCTACAAGTAGACAACCTGTCACCATCTTTAACCACTATTGGTGGCGGAGTGAAACGGTAAAGACTCTTGAGTGTATTACATGTCTTGAATTCAATTTCTCTCGATTAATAATAGGAGTGATCACTTAAGGGTATATCTAGTCATAACTTCAAGCCTCAGTGGATTAGTTGAAGTGTATGCAAGTTGGACTGAACACCCCTTCTCCCAAAAAAAAAAAAAATTTCCAAACTAATTAATATTATTAATTATTTCGTTGGAAAAGGCAAATTGGGATATTATTCTCTTTTGGTTTATGCTCTACAAGTTTATTTTTGAATTTTACGTAAAAGTATTTCACCTAGAATACGTCTATTAAGTTAGAAGAATCTGAACTTTGTAAATTGAATCTCAAACTTCTTTAGCTAACAATGTGAGTGTGAGATATAACTGATCACCTATATTTAATAGATTAACTATCATCTAATAGATAATATATTTAATAAATGCTAATCAATACATATATGAAAAGTCAATAGTTTAATGGAATGCATAATTATTGAACGAAGATGTAAATTGATATTACGTAATCTTATATATATATATATAGTGTTCATTTTGAATTGTGATGGCGACCTTGATATCACATCAAATGGGTAGTAGTTCAGAAGAAGATGGAGATATAATTGAATTGACTAAACTTAGTTAATTCTTAAAATTGCTCAAAGTGGTAAAATATGAATCATGAACTTGCAATTGCGGCGTCAAAGTTAATATACAATTTGCCTTGGCTGGCTGCAAGAATCTATCGGCTGCAGGCAGGCATGCAGAGACTCTGCAGGGATTGGAGAATATTTCCATTAATTAACTAGCAATTACGCAAGGTTAGGCTGACATTGTTGAACCTGTATCAATCAAATTACTACTAAATTAATAAAACTAACCAACTGTTAATCAAAATAATACATATAAGAGCAGGTGAAAACTAGTTGACATGGACTGAAACTTCTGGCATTTTTCTGATTTTTGTTGATGCTCGATTTTGACACCAACTATTTGCATGTGAGAAATATTAAGTGGACTCAGAAGTCACACGTGATTATAGAAGTATTTAATTAATTGAGAGGTGAAAAACAATGTTTAAAGTGGTTCGGATGCTTACAAGGTGAATCATACGTCCACTAATATTGTATTAATGAGTGAAGTCAGGTTGCGTTCGGCAAACTGAGTTATAATTTGAAGAATACAAATGAGAGAGATAGAGAGAGTATGCTACTCTAGAGTGAAATTAGCTAATCCTATAAATCGAAGAGAAGTCTTCTGTTTATAGTAGAATGAACCAAGGTAATGATTACTAAATCTGCAAGTGGGGTAGATGCTGTACAAATTCATCTCTGTATCCCATTGCTTATTTGTCAGAGTGATTTTTTCGACTCGTACAAGGATCGGACACGTGGATCGTTTTCCACCTTTCGCCAACCTGGTATGCACCTATTACACTGGCATGAGCATACCGCCCACATCATCAAGCGATGTGATTACATCTGAGTGGCCATAAAACTTTTTCAAACTTTGATCACCCATACTGACAAGACTCTGCATGAACCTTACTTTTTTTAGGCATAACAATTTTGTAGGCATAACAATTTCATGGCATGAAAATGCATTGACAGCAAAGCACCATTGCCACGGCGATAGCAAACCAATAATAGCGATAAGGAATTAACTTCAACTGCACTGCAGAGACTGGTTTGCAAATTGACCTAATCAATTAATTATATTATATATTAATTCTCATTAAAAATATTAGGCATGAAAGCCTGGCATAACGATCGATACTCCCAAAGTTGCTAGAGTTTCTCACTTCTATGCGTTTTCAAACCCCTAGAAGGACACATAGCTATTATAAATGTCAGCCAAAAACTATATTCTGTCTCTGTGTCTGCATTCAAATTAAATCCCAGTGGCAAATCGTTGGCATTTGAGTACGTAAACAATATAATATTTTTCTGGGTTTGCAATATGTGATCACTGATGAATTGGCAGCCTCCAAGACTTTACTTTTGCCAAAGCTCATAAATATATTTTTATGAAAAATTATATGATTGATCAGAAAAAGTGTTTTAAGAAGGCATTTTATAATGAACGTCAAATTAATATATGGCAGTATCTCTCAGGCTTTCAATACTATGAGTTCTTGCCTTCGAATTAGATTTATAACTGAACTTTTAATGGCAGGGGGTACTTGTCGAAACTTAAGGGAAAAAATGGAATCATATAATGCTACGTGGCGAATTATTGGATTTTGGAATTCAATTTTTGTACGTAATGGGTATAGTCTTGTTGACTCGGTTTCACTATTATCCAGTGATATACATTCCTCTGTGCTGTCCCAAATCAAGCCTTTCAATTTGTATCTTCTTCTTTAAATTCATTACCAATTTTTGATAAGAACTCATTACCAATTTTTGATAAGAACTCATAACCGGCCTATTAATGCAGTACTGTTACAGCTTGATATGTATGTTTATGAGTGAATTGGGTATCGCTATTGCAGCATTATCGTCTTATTAATTAAAAGACGATTAATGGAAATTAAGTTACATTAAGAAAGGACATAATTGAAGGTGAACTCTTACTTATATATGATGATATCATTCATTCATTAATTAATGTATTCATTTTGATAATATACACCAAAGAAAATATAGATGCCAATATAAGCTATTCAACATTGAATCTGGATGATATAGAGGATTAAAAACAAGTATATAAAAGCATATAAAACGAGAAGAGATTGCAAAAATTGATTGAAAAGGTCAAATTAATTAAAAAAACTCAAAAATGATTGAACCGCATGCAATTGATAGTCAAAGATGAAGTAAGATTCATATAAAAACAACAAAAGAGATGGTAATATACAGCTTTAATTTAGCAACAAAATATACATATGTTTTCAAGTTTCAACTAGTTATAGCCACACAAAGCCGTCTGCCATCCTTCAAATATGATAGAAGCTAAATAATCACCCTTCAAAGCCATTACTGAGGCACCTAAACTTGCTCAAAGTGGACAAATTGCTGTTGCTCTAACGTAAGTTGATATTAAATTAAGTTGACAAATTCATGCATGGTGTATATATGCATAATCAAATTGGCGAGATAGTGAAGACAAAATACAGCAATTAAATATACAGAATGAACCGGGCCACGGGCTGCGATGTTCAATCAAATTGCTGACTAGTTTATTTCAATATAAAATTGAAACAAAGTAACGCCCTTATAGCGATATATATTCATATTAAATGAAGGCAGATGCGGTGAGTTAAGAGAAGAAAAGTTTTATATTTACTTCATTTTATTTTTTTATAAGTTTTCTTTGCTCGACACTACTTCTCTGTGACCACCACATTTGGTTGATCATCATCTCCACGTGTGTGTTCAATTCTCTCTCTTTCTTTTCCTCTCTTCCTCGATTTAATTTACAGCTTAATTTCTCAGTCAGCAAAAGACATTTTCCTACCCTAAGGCTTGGCGAATCTACATGTTCCCACCTTGGTTTCATAACTTACAGATTCTCACCCTTAAATTAACAAATAACTATTTTATCTAACGATTAAAAAAGAAAGATGGTCATTTCAAAGATAAAAATTTTAAAATAATCATTCACTATTCAAATTCACTCCATTGATAATTTCAGGCCATTATGACCTGTTTTCGGCATAATCGACCCCTCCTGATACCACCATTATAATTCCCTCAACCCTCACAGCAAAACCCCTAACCTCCTCGTCTGATTGAACCCCCCAATCGCCGGTTGTCACTTTTAGTGCCAATCGGCATTTCATCCAAATTCTGGCAAGTCCTGGCACCGAAAACCACCCTAAGATCACCAATAGCATTGCTGGCTTCCCCCCACCAAAACCCCCAACATCATTGACTGCAATTGCCCGTCGATCACCACTGCCTCTCCTTTAGGTTTTCACATTTTTTTCACCATTTTCCAGGCAAATTTTGGCATCTCGTCGAGATGCAATTAAATGGAAAAGTTAGGAGTTTTGGTGAGGAGGATAAGAGGATGCTAATAGTGGTGTCGAGGAGGTCCAATGGTGCCGGAATTAGGCCAGATTCTTGGCTTTGCTGGGATCCTCTAAGGGTTATTTGAGAGAAATTTGAGATATAAGTGTTATTTTGAGAAAAAAGTAATGGTGTTAATTTAAGAGTGAGAATCTGCAATTTATGAAACTAGGAGTGGGAACCTGTAAATTCGCCAAACCTTGGGTGGGGAAATGTGGTTTACTCTTTCTTAGTATTATAAATAATACTGAGACGCACGTTAAGCATTACCCAAGTTTTCTCTAGCTCTGAAAATTTACCACGTATGGAGAAAAATAGTAGTGGGAAACAAGAGCAAACAGTGATTGAGTTCGGTAACATCGAGAAGGAGACTCAGTTCTATGTCAACTCACTCTCCTCCCGTGAAATGGATTCTCTTACTGCTATTTGTGACACCTTCTTGCCCTCCATCGGTGTCTCCGCCGGCGCCACCGTCAACGANGTGTCTTGTTTTATGTTTTGAAATTTCAATAAAATTCAAATCATAAAATGATGCATTCAAACTTGACAGGGTCTTATTCCTTTATCATTTGGCTGATTTTTTTCCTGCATTATGGTCCACTAGCATGCCACCCTCATACCTCCTCCACATGAACCTGATTGTCTCAAGGTCCAACTTTTATTTGAACAAATTTCAAGGTTATGCAAATTAGTGATTAGTATGAAACACAGAAAAGAGAACAAAAATCTCAACACCTAGTAATATTGATATAAACATTTCATAATATCTTCAAATTAGTGACCAGGACATACACAAATGAAATTTCCAATTAGTCTAAATTTAATTTAATTAGTGTTGTAGCTAGTATTTCGATAATGCGATACATGTAACACTATTATACGTTTATATAGTATGCACCCAGTTAAACTAAAAGGTTTCACCATTTGTGTATTAATTTGGCAACCAATAGGATGATTAAAGAATGATCGCATGTAATTGGGATTTGACATAGTATATTTATATCTTATTGGGTATTTAGAAAGCCTTAAAATTTTGCTGGTAGTTGTAAAACCTGAGTGGTAACTAAGACTTATTCTAATATCTTTCGTGCTCCTCCAGAGCATAGTCTTCCAACAGAGTCAAAGATCGACGGACTTGACTTGAAGAAAAACCTAACCCTCATACGACTTTCTTTAGCATTATTAAAGATTAACCTCATGCTCAAAACTGGCGTCGCTACAAAAAACTTAGAATAGGTTGTGGAGAAAGTTTATCGATCCATCATGACCACACAAATTAATAATACTTGCTACAAGACTAGCTCTAAGGATGAAGTTGATGAGATGCAGCTTCCGGGATTTCGGTTTCACCCGACGGATGAAGAACTTTTAGGGTTTTATCTTCGCAGAAAAGTTGACAAGAAACCCATCAGTATCGATCTCATCAAACAGATTGATATCTACAAGCATGATCCATGGGATCTTCCAAGTATGACCACATACTCAGTTTAATTTCCTTTTGAATTTGTTTTTAACGAGCATATGTGGATATATTATTAGTTTCCTAATTTCTTAATTAACCTAAAAAGGAGCTTATAGTTTGGCTTGATGCGCCTAAATCGAACTATCGAAAGCCTTTGAAACTTAGAGTCGCTTAATCTTATTGTTTGATTCCGCTAAAGAACTGGGTCGAATAAATAATTTTGATTCTACCTTGTGTGTTTCTAAACGAGTTGAATACTTAGTTTGCAAGTGCAGTCCAATTTTGACTACCTCTACCGGATAGACTTTAACAGAAAACTGAAGAGTAATGGTAGCAAGTGATTGAGTTCAGTAGTTACTCATATAAAATTATTGATTCTATAATAACATGGAGAAGACAAAATTGTTTCCAAGTATTAACTGATCATAAACCCTTTTAATCAATAAGTTTTGAGAGAGATCAAAGAAGTCAAAATATTAACCGTACGTTTTAGTTACTTGGTGCATCTCGATCACTTATTTTATTAATAAATTTGTTGTTTAGGGGCATTTCCATGCATATCTTCTTTGGTAATCATTCACTCATCACTCCTCTTCTTGTTATGTTAACTAAGTATGGCTAAACTATGATGCAGAAATTAGTACTACACTGGACAAGGAAGGGTACTTCTTTTGCAAAAGAGGGAGAAAATATAGAAACAGCATAAGGCCAAATAGAGTGACCGGGTCTGGATTTTGGAAAGCAACTGGGATCGATAAGGCAGTACATTCTGATGGAGGACAAAGGCGAGAGTGCATTGGACTTAAAAAAACACTAGTATACTATCGTGGAAGTGCAGGAAAAGGCACCAAAACTGATTGGATGATGCATGAGTTTCGCCTTCCCCCCACCGATACTACCACCACCAATGCTAAAACCATTCTCCAAGAAGCGGTAAGCACGTTTACTTGCATCTACATATGGAAGGATTAGAAAATGAATGTCAACCGTTTGTCCGTATTCATTTCTTCAATAAAGATTCTGTTTTAAGTAATCTAAAAAATAAGAATCTTACTCCATTTAATACATTAATGAGTAATACATATGCATCTTTTTTTTCTTATTTATGTCTACTTGTCATTAATATATTGGAGACGACACGCTTTATGCAATATATATTATCCATGTTTTTACATGGATACAGATTTTTTGAGACGTCAATAAACAACAGTTGGGCTCTCAAACTTTGAATCTCAAAGACATGGTACTTGATTTAATAACATCTTTATAATTATAGGATAACGAGCTAAATGAAATAATTCGTCAAATCAGATATATAGGCTGGGATACAAAATTGAGATCCTAATTTTGTATATGTAGAATTACCAAATGAATTTCCGCATCTTGATATTTGTTTTCCTTTCTATTCTAAATTATTAACCATTAATCTAACCTCATATTTTGTTCAAATAAAAATTAAGTCATAAAAACGTTCTGGTTTATCACGTTATTTATACGTTAAGTCAATAGATTAATGGCATATATATGCTTTTAAAACTCGTTAATCATATTAAATGTTAGAAGAGACGAGAGAAAATTAATACACATATGACATAAATTTATTTATTGGTATGCTGTAATGCATTCTTTAATTGTATTATAGACTTTTCAATTGCATAGATGTTCATTTTAGAAATCACAAATCATATTTGTTGTTGAAACATGTACGAGAAAAAACTAATGTAATACATGCGAATACATTGATTGTACCATTCNTCAGGTAGACGAGAAGAATGAGAACTTTTCATGGAAGGCAATAGGCTACAATGGACCAGACCCTAAGTTCAAGGCACAAACCAATCAATGCAAAACATTGGAACAAGCTATATATGAGACCTCAGAAGGAGAAGAAGAAGAGAGCAAAGAAAATGTTGATAAAGAAGAGCTTTATGGACCTCTTTACAAAGGCCTCATAACTATGCAACTTCCAAGAGACATAGTTGCCAGTAGTTTGAGGGAAGCAGGATTCCCTGTCTCTGCTAGGCACAAGAAAGTTAATGCACCAAGCAGCATAAGCAACCCTTCTTTAGTAGTTAGATGTGATGCAGTGGTGGTTGGTTCAGGCTCAGGTGGTGGCGTAATTGCTGGTGTTCTTGCAAAGGCTGGTTACAAAGTGCTTGTTTTGGAGAAAGGAAACTATTGTGCTCGAACCAATCTTTCGCTTCTTGAAGGTCCTACAATGGATCAAATGTACTTGAATGGTGGTTTGCTCGGAACTGATGATATGGCGATGGTTATACTTGCAGGCTCTACTGTTGGTGGTGGCTCTACAATCAATTGGTCAGCTTCAATTCAGACTCCACAACATGTGGTTAATGAGTGGTGTAATGAGCATGAGCTTGAGTTATTTGATAGTAAATTGTACAAGGAAGCAATGGATGTCGTGTGTGAGAAAATGGGAGTTCAATCAGAAATTGTTGAAGAAGGATTCAATAATGCTGTTTTAAGAAGAGGGTGTGAAGAATTGGGGTATCCGGTAAAGAATATACCGCGGAATGCACCAGCAGATCACTATTGTGGTTGGTGTTGTCTTGGCTGCAAGGATGGAAAAAAGAAGGGTACATCAGAGACATGGCTTGTGGACTTGGTGAATTCTGGTAATAGTGCAATTCTTCCTGGATGTGAGGCAATAAAAGTTCTGCACAACTCAAAGAAAGGACGAGATCGTAACATTGCAACTGGAGTGGCTTTTGAATTCGAATACAAAGGAGTAAAAGACATCTGCATAGTTGAGTCTAAAGTGACTGTTGTGGCAGGTGGTGCTTTAAGCACCCCAACTCTGCTAAAAAGAAGTGGCTTTAAGAATGCTAATATTGGCAAAAACCTGCACCTCCATCCTGTGACAATGGCATGGGGCTACTTTCCAGATACACCTACTAATGAATGGCCAGAGAAAGAGAAGAAGAGCTATCAAGGAGGAATAATGACAGCTATGTGTAGTGTTGCTGCAAATTTTGACAAATCAGGTTATGGAGCACTGATTCAGACACCTTCACTACACCCTGGAATGTTCTCAAGCTTGATGCCATGGGTTTCGGGCACAGACATAAAATTGAGGATGTGCAAATTCTCCAGGACAGCACATGTGATTGCCTTGGCGAGGGACAAAGGATCAGGCACGGTGAATTCACCAAACTCAATAAGTTATCAAATGGAAGCTACAGACGAAGAGAATCTGCAGAGAGGGCTGGAGAAAATGCTGAGGATATTGGCTGCAGCTGGAGCAGAAGAAATTGGAACACATCATGCTAAGGGGAAGAAACTAAATGTGAAGCAAGTGAGTGCACATGAGTTTGAAAGGTTTGTTAAAGAAGAGAGTTCAAGACCATTAAGGGACTTATCAACACCGCTATGTTCAGCTCATCAGATGGGGAGTTGCAGGATGGGAAATGATCCGAAAACATCAGTAGTGAACCAAATGGGGGAGACATGGGAGGTTGAAGGACTTTATCTGGCAGATACAAGTGTTTTTCCAACTGCTTTAGGTGTGAATCCAATGATCACAGTTCAGGCAATAGCTTACTGTACTGCAGAATCCGTTCTTGAAGTTCTGAAGAGGAAAAAGTGTAGGTATTAACTGACTTGGCTATGTTGATCTTACTTCATGTAAAAACTTTTAAACACAATCAACTTTGCTTTAGTGTTCTCTCCAAGTTGTACAACAATAATAAATTCAATTTAATCTTCTCTATGGGACTGTTAGTTTATGGACTGATTGATGGTCCTGTCAGCCTTTAAATCCTTCCCGAGAACACAAGTTAAGACATAAAAATCTAGACCAGAATCCTTATGAAATGAGCACAGTATAAGTTGAATCAACTTATAACTTTTTTCATCTCAATAGCCAATATAAAGTAAAGGGTTAATTCATCATTTAACCTCTAAAGAAAATCAGATGTTAGAAGATCATTATCATAATCAGATGCCCTGCATACAACTGGAGAAAACAAAACGTTCATATTTACAGGAAGTTTAAATGAAGAAACACTAAAGCATCACTTAATCAATGTCTCTGACATGCAAACTTTTGTTTTTACTTACTGCAGAGATTGTAGTGCAGAACAATGCATGGCTCCATTTAAATCAAAATCTACCTTTATCTTTTCTTGATGTGAAAGTCACATAAGCTAATTGTTCCCGAATGTATATACCCACTGCTTACCTTTCAATTTGCCTCTGACCCACAAATGGGTGCTTCTAGTTCTGTTGATGCTTAAAACAATTTTGTCTTCTCCATATTAGTATATCTTTAGAGTCAATAATTTTATAGCTTTTTGAAAAAGTTTTTCATACTATTAAAATGCCCCTTAATAATGCATTTTAATATCAATACATTTTAAAAGTTAAAGCAGAAACCCTTCACTTTTCCATCACCTTTGCTTCATTTCTGAACGAATTTTTTCTTCTTTCTCCTTATTCTCTCTCAAACTCTAAGACAAAATATTTCACATAGATTGTCTCCCAAGGATCAAATCAGCATGGATTCTTAAGGTAATTGTCTAAATTTGAATAATATTTCAGTATTGTTTAAAGTTTCTTTTATAATTAATATTCAAATTCATTGATGATATATTATGAATGTATTTGAGATATTTTATCAGATTCTATTTCACTCAAGTTAATAGATTTTCTCATTGTCACTCTCCGTTCTTCACTTGACCAGCTCTAGAGTCAAGTCACACAAGAAAATTTTAGGCAAAAATAGCATCAAAATTATTCCAAAACTATCTTCATACTTAGGAATGGTATCTCTTTGGAAGAAATAAAAATTCAACAAATCTGAAACCAAAACAAGACAATTAACGCATACATATGCATGACACCATCTTATCTTTCTTCTTTTATCCATTGAGTAAGTTGCAGGATTTCTCCTTCTGATTGTTTTTACTCTATCAAGTCACCTCCATTTCAAGTTAGCAAAACAACACTCGCATTCAGCTAGTTTTTTAGGACTGAAAATTTTAAATATGGAGATGCAGGGTGATGCTAAACAATAGCAAACAGTGATCGAGATGGGCAACATGGACAAAGAGACTCATCGGGTTTATGTCAACTCGCTCACCTCTCGTGAAATGGACTCTCTTGCTGCTATTTGTGACACCTTTTTGCCCTCCATCAGTGTCTCCTCTGGCGCCACCATTGATGATGATGTTGCCACTTTCTTTCAGGCTTCAGCTTCCATGGCTGGTACCCCAGAACGTGTAGGTTATTACTTCTATATATAGCTGGTTCATCTTTTATATTTACTAACTTTTATGCGTAGTGATTAGATAAAAATGGTATGCATGATCAGTCTTAGTTGTTTTTCGTTATGATAAGTTATCCTACATCATAATCTTACAAAATGATAATGAATGAATTATAATTTAATTCTTATATTCTTCTTTCTTTTGGTTTTTGAAGTTAACTATAATGTTTATTAATGCATATTGATTTGTAGGTAGGAGGGCTACTTTGTGAGAGGGTGAAACATCCAAGAAAATGGTTAATGAGAGTGGCACTATGGTTCCTGTCGACATCTATTGGAAGCTTGATACTTTGTGGAAGATTCTGCCTTTCAACCAACTTTCCATTTATTCATAGCTTCCCTCAGCTGTCTCAACATCAAAGGGAAGCTATCTTGCTTTCATGGTCTCTCAGTTATTTCCATCTCCTCAGAACTTTATACAAGGCCATCAAGATTTTTATTCTTTTTGTCTTCTTCACTCAGGTCATTACCAGCTAATTTTATATAATTATGACTAATTAAACTTTGATTTTAGTTTTGCACATATATGTGACAGTAAACTCTTATTGTTTCAGGTAGATGAGAAGAATGAGAACTTGTCATGGAAAGCAATTGGCTATAGTGGACCGGACCCTACCTTCAAGAAACAAACTAAGCAAACAAGAAAATGGAAACAATCAGAAGGAGAAAGGGAACAAGAAGAAGAAATCGAAGAAAACGTTGATGAAGAAGTGCTTTATGGACCTCTTTATAAAGGCCTTATTAGTATGCAACTTCCAGTTGACAGAGTTGCTAATAGTTTGAGGGAGTTTGGTTTCGCTGTCTCTATTGGGGACAAAAAAGTTGATGCAGCAAGCAGCATAAGCAATCCTTCTTTAGTAGTTAAATGTGATGCAGTAGTTGTTGGTTCAGGCTCTGGTGGTGGTGTAATTGCTGGTGTTCTTGCAAAAGCTGGTTACAAAGTGCTTGTTTTAGAGAAAGGAAATTATTGTGCTCGAACCAATCTTTCACTTCTTGAAGGTCCTACATTGGATCAAATGTACTTAAATGGTGGCTTACTTGTAACTGAAGATGCAGGAATGGTACTACTTGCAGGCTCTACTGTTGGTGGAGGATCTACAGTCAATTGGTCAGCTTCAATTCAGACTCCACAACATGTGGTTAATGAATGGAGTGACCAGCTTGAATTAGAGTTATTTGAGAGTAAATTGTACAGGGATGCAATTGATGTAGTGTGTGAGAAAATGGCAGTTCAGTTGGAAACTGTTGAAGAAGGATTCAATAATGCAGTTTTAAGAAGAGGGTGTGAAGAATTGGGTTATCCAGTAGAAAATGTACCGCGAAATGCACCACCGGATCATTATTGTGGTTGGTGTTGTTTTGGTTGCAAGGATGGAAAAAAGAAGGGTACATCAGAGACATGGCTTGTGGACTTGGTGAATTCTGGTAAAAGTGCCATTCTTCCTGGATGTGAGGCAATAAAAGTTCTACACAAGAAAGGACGAAATCGTGACAGAGCAACTGGAGTGGCTTTTGAATTTAAATACAATGGAGTAAAAGACATCTGCATAGTTGAATCTAAAGTGACTATTGTGGCATGTGGTGCCCTGAGTACCCCAGCTCTGTTAAAAAGAAGTGGCTTGAAGAATGATAATATTGGCAACAACCTGCATCTTCATCCTGTGACAATGGCATGGGGCTATTTTCCAGATACACCTTGTAATGGATGGCCAGAGAAGGAGAAGAAGAGTTATGAAGGAGGAATAATAACAACTATGTCTAGTGTTGTTGCTAATTTTGACAAGTTAGGATATGGAGCACTAATTCAAACACCTTCATTACATCCTGGAATGTTCTCAAGTCTGTTGCCATGGACTTCGGGTGAAGACATGAAAACGCGGATGTGCAAGTTCTCCAGGACAGCGCATATATTTGCGTTGGCGAGGGATAAAGGATCAGGCATAGTGAATTCACCAAACTCAATAAGTTATCAAATCGATGCTGCTGATGAAGAGAATCTGCAGAGAGGACTAGAGAAAATGCTAAGGACATTGGCTGCAGCTGGAGCAGAAGAAATTGGGACACATCATCCTAAGGGGAGGAAACTAAATGTGAAGCAAGTGAGTGCAGATGAGTTTGAAAGGTTTGTGGAAGAAGAGAGTTCTAGGCCATTGAGGGACTTGTCGACACCCCTATGTTCAGCTCATCAAATGGGGAGTTGCAGGATGGGAAATGATCCAAAAACATCAGCAGTGAACCAAATGGGGGAGACATGGGAAGTAGAAGGACTTTATGTGGCAGACACAAGTGTGTTTCCAACTGCATTAGGTGTGAATCCAATGATCACCGTGCAAGCAATTGCCTACTGCACTGCACAATCTGTTCTTGACGTTCTTAGGAGGAAAAGAGTAGGTATTGATTGACTTGGCTGTGTGGATTTTAATTTAATGTAAAGTTTTTCAACATCGTCAACTTGGCTTCTGTGTTCTCTCCAAGTTGTAAAACAAGAATAAATTCAATCCAATCTAAGGGTCCGCTTCTGAGTTTTTTTCCTAGTGGTTTTAAGTGATTTTTAAATAGATTGGTTTTAAAGTGTTCTAAAATCATTATTTGCCAGAATTTTTATGCATTAGTTTAGTTTTGATTGGCTCGAAAACCCTTCAGAATTAGTGTGGTGTATGTTTGAGGGGTTTATATAACCCCCCAAATCTAGGTGTTTTGGTTGGTTTTAAACTTTTATTCCACAAATATCTTATCCACTATTAAAACTATTTTAATTATATCCAAAAATCACTATTGTCAATAAAAAACGCATAAAACAGAAGGAAAGAGAAAAAAACTTTGACTTCTTTTCATTCGATTGTTCGTTCTCCAGCTTCTTCAATTCTCTCAACTTCTTCTCTTTATTCGATTGTTCGTTCTTTAGCTTCTATTTTTATGGGTATATATATAAATTTATCATTTTAAAAAACTGTCAGAATCACTGGAAAGTAAATTCCCAAATTCAGGTTGGATGTTTTAAAAACCGTTACTAAAAACTCTCAAAACCGCTACAGCGGTTTACCTTCGTAACCCCTAGTATAAAACTCTCAATCAAACCCTAATAGACTTCTTCTATATGGACTTACTGGGTCCTGTCAGCTTTCGAAGTCTTGCCCAAAACATTTCTGCCATTAATTTTCTTCGTCAACACTAGTCAACGATATAATCTACCAAAAAAGTAGTTGATTTATCAAGACTTTGAAAAACAACTTGAGTCATATTCATTATACTAAAGAACACGTAATCTGCATTTATAGGTTTTCACCAATAATGTATAGTTTAAGGAAACTATTCTCTTGGTTGAATTTATTGCACCAGTTAAAGCATAAAAATTTAGATCAGAATCTTAATGAAACTTGCAAGACAAGAACAGTACAAGTTCGATCAAACTTTTTCACAATCAATAGCCAATAAAGTAGAGGGTCATAATTGGACCTCTTCAGAAAAGAAAGAGGCCGCCATTAGGGGGTCCACAGTTTGGTGGCAGCTGAGTAAGTTAGGAACGAAGGTGGGAGAAGGTATATGTGTTGATAAAGCATCTTCTTTGCATGTTTAATGGTTTTAAGGCCTTCTGATGACTGGTGTTTTTATTTTATTTTACATTTTTTTAACAGTATTTCATGCATTTTAGTGTGTAAATACTTAGGATATTTACAAGGTCAACGCCAATAACGCCATAATTTACGGCCATGGATTGAAGAACATCACATGTTGGAAGAAAATTATCAGAATCAGATGCCCTGCATTCAACGGGGGAAAACAAAATGCTGACCTTTAAAAGAAGTTTCTATGAAGAAACATAAAGCATCACCAAATTCATGACTGTGAAATGCAGGCATTTACTTTTACTATATTATTGTTCTTATTTTTTTTTTTTAACAGAGAATCAGGTTCCAGAAGCATGGCTCCATCAAAATTAGTATCTACCATATTTTTTGTTAATGTAAGTCTCACTCAAAAAGGGCAAATCTTAGTTTTAAAATAAACCCACTTCGGTTCCCATGAAAAAGGATCAAAAACATAACTCCAAACCTATCAACTTCTTATTGTATTGTCACCTCTCTCTCTTTTTCTTCACTTATCCTCAAAACCAACCAAAGTTGACCAGCTCTAGAGTCCAGTCACACAAGAAAAAATTTACTCATAATTCAGAAATAGAGCATCTCAAATATTCCAAAGCTGTCTACATACGGTTAGGAATGGTATCTCTTCTTCAAAGCAATGTAACTGTTGATTGGACGGAAGATTCAACAACCCCAGAAGAGGAAACCAAAACAAAACAAGTACCAACATCAACACCCACTTCACTCCACCTTATCTTTCTTCTTCTATCCCTTGAGTAAGTTCCAAGACTTGTCCTTTTTTCTTAATTCCATCCATCCAACTCACCTTCATACCAACACAATCCTCCATGGAGAAACAACACCAGTACAGCCTTGTGTTAACCTTCATTACAGTCATCTCCCTCGGCCTTGCCACCTTCGTTTCATGTTTTATTGCTGAGAGTAAGAAAGCACAGGTAAGGTTGATATTTAAGTTTATGGAGATTGCTTCTGTTGAGAGAGTTTTGTTTTGTTTACTGTTTATTGTTTTTGCAGATAAAAGATCTGAAGGTGGATGGGAAGCTGTGTTATTTACCAGGGAGTCATGCATATAAATATGGAGTTGTGGCTCTGGTGTGTCTTGGTATAGCTCATGTTATTGGGAATCTGCAAGTCTGTGGAAACTTTTGTTCAAGAGAGAAGAGACGTAGCAACAAGGCTAAAACACCAGCAGTTGTTACAATTCTTATGATTTTTTCTTGGTAAGTNGCTGTCTACATACGGTTAGGAATGGTATCTCTTCTTCAAAGCAATGTAACTGTTGATTGGACGGAAGATTCAACAACCCCAGAAGAGGAAACCAAAACAAAACAAGTACCAACATCAACACCCACTTCACTCCACCTTATCTTTCTTCTTCTATCCCTTGAGTAAGTTCCAAGACTTGTCCTTTTTTCTTAATTCCATCCATCCAACTCACCTTCATACCAACACAATCCTCCATGGAGAAACAACACCAGTACAGCCTTGTGTTAACCTTCATTACAGTCATCTCCCTCGGCCTTGCCACCTTCGTTTCATGTTTTATTGCTGAGAGTAAGAAAGCACAGGTAAGGTTGATATTTAAGTTTATGGAGATTGCTTCTGTTGAGAGAGTTTTGTTTTGTTAACTGTTTCCTGTTTTTGCAGATAAAAGATATGAAGGTGGATGGAAAGCTGTGTTATTTACCAGGGAGTCATGCATATAGATATGGAGTTGTGGCTCTGGTGTGTCTTGGTATAGCTCATGTTATTGGGAATCTGCAAGTCTGTGGAAACTTTTGTTCAAGAGAGAAGAGAAGCAGCAACAAGGCTAAAACACCAGCAGTTGTTACAATTCTTATGATTTTTTCTTGGTAAGTGTTCATTCATTCTCTTGATAGATATTCCAGACCATCCCACAACTTAAAATGGACCCACTTCATATGCCATGGAAAAATAAAAAAAAAATGTCATATTCTACGTATTTGATATGACTCTCTGATTGATTCTAGACTTTCTGGCATCCATAAAATACAAAAAAATTAGGCATTTTGATTGAACCCAGGCTGTCAAATAGAAGGTATTTAGAAAATTGGACAGCTGGAGAAGGCTGAGATTATTAATTGGGTCTGAGATCCGAAGCCTAGAAGGTGTAATTATAATTATAAGAATATTATAAGTTTTGATTTTGGCGATGTCACAGGATGTGCTTTGGAGTGGCTGCTATTTTGATAACTACAGCCACGAGTATGAGCAGGAGGCAGGCATATGGGCAAGGGTGGTTGGACCGAGAGTGCTATTTAGTGAAAGAGGGTGTGTTTATTGGCTCAGGGGGTCTAGCGCTGGTTAGCCTAGGTTCAACTTTGGTTGCAGCGTTTTTAACGAGAAGGAAGAGTTATGTTGAACAAGGTCGAAGAATACATGCACAACAGACTGGATGAAAATAACAAAAGTAATACACAAATGGGCAATTTTTAAAAGCCATTCTCAGAGCTTCACCAAGTAAGAGCTACACCAGGCGACGATATTTGAATAATAAAAGAGGGGGTGTCCAAAGTGGGCACCAAGCTCTTTTGATCTTCAACAAAAACGACAGAGACAGTTCACTTGTACAATTGTATTATATTTTCCCACTCATCTTTGTATTTGATTACGATGGACCTCCCACCAATACACCGTGGAACCCATCACCAGAAGGGTTTATTGTTTTATTTAATTTTGAAAACATTAAATTAAATAAACACTTCCTTTTCATTCCATGCTTATTAAATGATTCATGAGTTTTGATGACACACAACGTTTATTTAAACATATCTCCTAAACATGCTGAGAGAACAGTCAAATTAAATTCCAGAAGTAGAGTTGAAGAGAAGTAGCAGACATTTGAAAGTGACTTCCACAGAACCATATTTTTTCAAACAAATCTGTAAACAATAACATGTACGCTAGTCCAGTTTCAGATCAGAAAAAGATAGATAGTACCCACAACCACATTCTGCACGCAAGCATCAGCAAAGGACCGAACAAGATCAATTTCAATCCCAGATTTCCAACCGGCAATGCTTCACAGAAAACATACTTTGAACAATAACATGTAATAGGAACGTATTCAACATCTTGCAGATGCAACAAAGTAAATCCATTTCAAAAGTTATGTGTAAAAGTAAATTCACATATTACATCATGATCAGTATAAGGCGTCCTAGAAACCTTTCCTCGTGGTACTACAACAGGATTACATGTATGAAGCCTGGGTGCATTAGTTACATAGATAGCCTAATTAATAGAGATAGAAGGAAAACAAAGAATTCATTAACTCATCTAAATGAGCTAATTATATTCTTTTTTCATATAAGAGGACAATGTTTCCCTCAACTAGTCTATGTGAAAGGCCAGCTCATGGGCAAGAAACCAAAAAAACATGAACTCAAACCATTTTACCTCGAGTTCAGTTATTCATAAAGCCAAAGGTTGAAAAGAAGATATGGATAAAAGGCAGAAATGGGATGGACACGGATTTTTGTCGAATATAGAACTCATATCACATTAGATATGCATATACCCACCACGTCCCCTCCGATCATAACCATATGGTCCATATCCTCTTCCCCCAGCATATGAGCCCCGGTAACTATCGCCTCGTCCAGCACCATAGCTACCATAACCTAGATGAGGTCTCTGTCTGAAGTTGCCAAAAGTCTGTACGAAAAACAATAACAGGAAATCAAGAAGTCACCCCAGTACAATAATTTTTTGCTAAATTTGATATTCATTTCTCACATGTAAGAGCTAGATTAAGCATAACAAACCTCACTATCCAGCTTCATTCTCTCAGAGAAACGATTCTGTCCATTCCTCATTCCACGATTAAGTGAATTACAAGAAATTGTGTCAAAAAAATCATCCTTCTTGTATGCAGGCTGCACAGAAAAACACAAAAATACACATCAAAGTTTATTTAAAGTAAACATTCAAGTTCCTTTCAAACTGCGTGAATGAAAAGGGCGTAGCCTCAAAACCTACCTGACAATCAGAATTGTCTACTGGGGCATAAGCCTCTTTATCTGCCAAGCCCTGGCCAGCTGCTTTATCCTCAACATCCTCTGGTTTATCAATTTGCTTTGCCTTTCCAAGAGAACCCCAAACTTCATTCTTTTTAAACTTCTCGTTCATGGCTTCAAAATCAAATTCTTCAGTAAACTGTGTACTAGAGTACCGAGACTGCAAAATCAACACTATTGTAATTAGAAACTTCACTAATTTTAATAAATCACCTTTATTATCCTTGGAAGTTTAAAGAAGCAATGACAACCCTTCACATTCATAATCAAGAAATGAAGGAAAACAAGGTCTACAGCATATGCAAGCAGTACAATAATTACTGAATTACTCCGATGCTGGCTATAAAAATCAGAATCAGAACACATAACCAAGCAATCAAATACTAATTTCTTAGCCAAGAAAGGACACACATTAACATGACAACCTAAAGCAAGACTGAGAAAACCATAGTAACCAAATGTGCTTATAAGAGACCGTAGCAACTCCAAAGTTTCATAATGTTGAAGGAAAACAAACTGCATCTGCTGTCAAACAATCCACATACCTATTCTTTATACATATAAAACAAGAAGATGCTATACATCAACATATGATCGGTTTCGGTGGTGTTGGTGGCATAAGACAGTGTTAGGCATTGCATTCAAATTCTTGCCGGAAAAGCACAGTTTCTCATCTAACTTTTTCAGTTGCTTAAAAATTCAACTTTAGTACATAATCTCTGCACAAACCTTCATTTCCTCAACAGGATTCATAAAAATTAATCTTATGTTTAAGAAATTAAGAAATATGCTACAGGTACTTTTTAATCTTGGCAAAATAAGATCCAAGTATGACTAATCAGACATTTCTACAGAGCCTTGAAATGACAGGCAATTATGCACACTAGTGTTTAGGAGAGCGGCATAAAATTAGTACCCACAAAGAAGAGCAACTGATCAGAATAAATTTTACCAAAATTCAATTAAAAAAAAGTCCTTACCTGTAGCGTAGGAGTTGGCAATGGCAACAATGGTGCTTGAGTTACTGGGGTAGATACTGCAAACTGAGGGTTATATGATGTTTGTGGGAATGCACCCATATCCTTCTGATCGGCATACATTTTCTGTGTGGAAGAAAGCACAGGTGGTCTAGTTGGTACTAACTGATCCGGAGTTAACAAAGATGGAGGTGGTGTTAGCAAGGGGCCTGAAGCACGACCAGGAAAAGATGATGCAGTATAGGGCATTGACTGGGCAGGATGTTCCACTAAAATATCAGTGTTAGGTTTGCCAGCAATTTGATCGTCAACAGTTTTTGTGTCATGGCAAGAGGAAGGAACCAAGGACATATTTAGATGGTTGTCAGTCATATATGGGGCAGGAGATGGTAGAGATGCCTTAAAGGAAGACAAGAATGGCATACCGGGAGGGGATGAAAAACTAGGATTTAAGGAAGTAGATGCAATTGATGAAGGCCCACACTCAGATGCAGTTATCAATCCCAATATCGGAGAAGCCTCAATCTCAGGATTCTGTGCATCGTTCTGCATTGTCAAGGGAGATGACATGGTGGATGGGGAATGAAAAGAAATAGGATGCAGTGGAGAGTGAGAACTATTAATAGGTCTTCCATTATACCCTTGCCAATACATTGGTGTGGCAAACGATGGTGCACCAGTATTCTTGGTAGCTTGAGATTGATTCAGCGAACCCACCTGGGTTACAGGCTGATATGTAGGCAATGCACCTGGATTATCTCTGGTAGTCAAAGCAGGAGTATCCTGCCATGGAATGGATTCCATTAAAGTTTTACCCCCAACTGATACTGATGGTGGAGAATTCAAAGGCACCCCAGCATACTGTGACTGAAACGGATAGCCAAAAAAGAAAAAAAGTGAATTTTCCAGTTTGACCCCAAAATATTAATTAAGTATTTACATCTATACACATGCAAATACCTGAATGATAGCAGGATCTTCATAAATCTGCTCCTCTCTTTGGGGAGGTGGAGAGGACTTAACTTCCAAATCCTGATATAAACAAACAATAGAAGTCAACACACATACTTTAAAAATTATAATCTATAACCCCCAAGAAGTTATCTGTATATGCCTATCTAGTCTATCCATATGCATGTCGATATGCATTCAAGATTCATAAACATTAAACTATCCATACCCAAAGACTGCTAAGACATACACTCAATGTAAATGAGAAAAACAACCAGCATTAAAATTCTTATTTCAAACTGCCGAGTGTGTTTTTTTTCTTTGTTTTTTTGTTTTAAATGATATTCTCCAAATCCGCTTTAGGAACTCACAGTTTGAAACTCCATAAACAATTGGAACCATGGAACTCATAGCATTTTGTAAACCACAGCCTAATAGCTCAACCAACCCCTTATGCAAACCACTGAAAAATCTACTTNCTATCCATACCCAAAGACTGCTAAGACATACACTCAATGTAAATGAGAAAAACAACCAGCATTAAAATTCTTATTTCAAACTGCCGAGTGTGTTTTTTTTCTTTGTTTTTTTGTTTTAAATGATATTCTCCAAATCCGCTTTAGGAACTCACAGTTTGAAACTCCATAAACAATTGGAACCATGGAACTCATAGCATTTTGTAAACCACAGCCTAATAGCTCAACCAACCCCTTATGCAAACCACTGAAAAATCTACTTCATGTAAAACCTGTTAAATTTAATTTTTTCTTATAAGAAAAGATATAACAAAAGGAATAAACAACTCCGAACAAGTAACAACTAACAAGCAAACAACTATATTATAACATTAAAGCTCCCTGAAACAAATAAATTTTCGTACAATGAACAAGCACACTCCAACTCACCTTAATATCACTTCCACGAAACAGAATGTATTCATAAACCTTATCGGACGCAGCAACTTTCGGTCCATCTTTCTTCCGTCCCTCCGTACCGAACGACCTCACTGCCATGTCATCAAAATCACACAAAATTCCTCAATAAAAAATTCTAGAAACCCTAGCTCAATTTACGTACACATATTTCAAACTTCGAAAGCTTTCCTCTACTTTTTATTCTTAAACGTAATGTAGAAAAAAGAGAGCGGAAAACGCACCGTTTTTAAGGCCAATGGTGGAATCACTAACACTGAGATGATAAAGAACGCCTTCGTAGCGAATCTCGTACTTGGAAATCAAGCTTATAAAGCTTCCGATATACGATTCCACTCCGGCTTTTGAATTCGCAGTCGCCATGCCTCCGTCTTTTCGCATAACAAGGCACAGTTTTGAGGAGAAGAAGAAGAGCAGTAAGCGAGTGAAGAAAGTTGCGAAAGGAAAGTGAAGGAAAATGAAAATGTTCGATTGAGTTTCTAGAAAGATCTTGTAACCGCTTTTGTTTGGTGAAAGTTCGGGCAAAGATGAAGCAAAGAATACGTTTGTTTCAGTTTAATGTGTTGTCCTGTTTTATAGAATGTTTTCCAAGTCAGCATCGAAGTAGTGTATATATAGAGCGTATTGGGCCTGACAGTGGTTGACTAGAGGCCCAACTAGGCCCAATATGCCCCAATCAGGCCCAATGATTAAAGTTGGGCTCATGTGGGCTTCTTAAAGCTAAAATATAAACTCAAAACTATAATAATAAAAAGCACTTATTTAAAAAGCACTTTTTAACAGCACTGCAGTAACGTTTGTCTTCTTCCTTGATGCACAAATTATCAAGCGTGCAGAAACAGAAATCTCTCACGAACACATACACATGTTTTCATGTACGTTCCAGATCTAACCCTCTCAAACTGAAACCCTCAACTCTCCCCCCAATTTCACTCTGATTAGTCAGAGTGTTGATTTCATTTCAATCAAATTTAAACGATCGGATTAAACCAAACTGGAGCAATTAAAAACGATCGGCCGGGAGCTCGCAATGGGCTCCCAAGGCGGGTTCGGGCAATCCAAAGAGTTCCTCGACCTCGTGAAATCCCTTGGTGAGGCCCGATCTAAGGCCGAAGAAGACAGAATTGTGCTCAACGAGATCGAAACCCTAAAGCGCCGAATCTCGGAGCCTGACGTCCCTAAACGGAAGATGAAAGAGTTCATTATCCGTCTCGTATATATCGAAATGCTCGGCCACGACGCGTCGTTTGGGTACATTCACGCCGTTAAGATGACGCACGATGATAATTTGGTGCTCAAACGGACTGGTTACTTGGCTGTTACATTGTTTTTGAATGAGGATCATGATTTAATTATCTTGATTGTTAATACGATTCAGAAGGATTTGAAGTCGGATAATTATTTGGTGGTTTGTGCCGCGTTGAATGCGGTTTGTAAGTTGATAAATGAGGAAACGATTCCCGCGGTTCTGCCGCAGGTGGTGGATTTGTTGGGGCATTCGAAGGAAGCCGTTAGGAAGAAGGCGATCATGGCGCTTCATCGGTTTTATCAGAAGTCGGCGTCTTCCGTTCAGCATCTTGTTTCTAATTTTCGGAAGGTTTGTTTTGCTGACTGATAGGATGGTAGTTTAAACCCAGGGGTGGAATGTGAGTTAAATGTTTGTTGTTGAATAATAGTGTATGACTTTAAGAATTGCTCATGAATTATTTTGTGCATGTGCTATTTAAGATGTTTTGGTTGTGTTGGGTTATTTCAGTTTTTAGCATTGTAATCGTGATCCTACTAATTGGAAGCAGCCGTTTATGAGATATCAAACTAATTGGATAACATCAGTGTTGAGCTGCATGACACTCATTACAGGACTGATTTTTTCAGTATTTGTATTGTATCATGGGTTTGAATTAATCTATCATAAAAAAATAATTAAAATTAAAGTTTGTTTGGATAACTGTTCTTTCAGGCAAGAATTATTCTGAACGGACTATTGAGAAATTTGAATGACTATCTATTTAGTTAGTGTTTGTTCTTGACAATAGATTGAAAAGTGGAACACTGTCTGCTGATATTTGATTAATAACTTAAATTTAGTTGATTTGACATATTTGAGTATTGTGATTACAAATCACTGATTTTACAATGAATTGGTGACTAATGGAGGTACACTACAAGTTATTTTTATTGCTGCTCATAGTGATTTTTTTGTCATTGTCATATTTTTTAGGTTATAATGATAATAGCAAATAACTAACTCTGTTGTCAATTAATAGAATATTCCAATCAGTTCTACCAATGACTTGATCATGTAAGGACTTGTGAGTATATTATTATGTTGCTATTTTTCTCCTTTTGGAGTTTTTTTTATGTAGAGTTGAACCTTCATAGTAATTTTTGTTTTCTTTTCTCATGTTTTGTATGAATTTTCTCATGTTATAATAATACGGTCTTCTTTATTGCAGAAACTTTGTGATAATGATCCTGGGGTCATGGGTGCAACACTTTGCCCTCTTTTTGATCTTATTACAATAGATGTCAATTCTTATAAGGACTTAGTGATCAGCTTTGTAAGTATTCTTAAGCAAGTAGCAGAACGTAGATTGCCTAAGAGTTATGATTACCATCAGATGCCTGCCCCGTTCATTCAGGTATGTTGTGTAATTTTCCCTATTCATTTCTTTTTACTTGTGATAAGGGAAGTTGGACACTATAGTGTGTGATTGTTTGTACAATAAGTCATCTTTTCAATCTTTATGACAAATGATTAATTGTAGGAGCAAGCTTTGAGATTTTATTAAGCTTTGAATCTTATCTAGGTTAGAAAAGACATAATTACCATATCATTATTGTTTTGGTTACCATAACAATGGATATTTTTATGTTTCGGCTTCTTATTTTACATCAACCTTTCAAAGCATTTTCTCCCGCACATTTGTTATAATAGATTTTTACAGTTAGGTGCTATTTAAATCATGTTGTGGAAGTTAAGTTTCTGGAGTTGTCCTGAGACACCTTCAGTGAATGATCATTGAGGTATAAGGAGTCCTTATAACTCGTTTTTCATTTTACATTTGACCTAATTTACTTCTGTTAATGTATGAATCAATTTTATTTTCAATATTGTTTCTTTATAAGCTTAATAATATCACTTGGTCTTATTTGAATCTATAGTGATGTTCTTTTTTGACTATGTTTTCTCATATACCATTCTTTTTATGGAGATGTGGTTAATTTAAATCTTAGTTTGATAATACAGATCAGGTTGCTGAAAATTCTGGCATTGCTGGGTAGTGGTGACAAGCAAGCAAGCGAGAATATGTATACTGTTGTAGGTGACATATTCAGGAAGTGTGATTCATCCAGTAATATAGGAAATGCTGTTCTGTATGAGTGCATATGTTGTGTTTCTTCTATATATCCAAATCCCAAGCTATTAGAATCTGCAGCAGATGTTATCGCCAGATTTTTAAAGGTTTGCTCAAATAGTTTTGTGCATTGATGATATCTCAGATTGTTTTGGCTTCTATTTGATTACTCCCATTATGACACTCTTAATTGTTGGCAGAGTGATAGTCATAATTTAAAATACATGGGGATTGATGCACTTGGTCGTCTAATAAAGACTAGCCCAGAGATTGCTGAACAACACCAGCTGGCTGTCATTGATTGCCTAGAGGTGAGAGGGAATATTTTTCAGATGCTTTACAGATAAATGTTGTTTAGGGTCCATAATGCTGTTGGAATTGTTAATGGTCTGTATTCTTTTCCTTTACTTGCCCTCTATTATTTACTGAATTCAAGTTTGTTGATGTAGCTGTAATGGCAACCCATTTAGTTTCAGCTCATGGTGAATGTAAATGTTATATGTTGATATGCAAACTGTTTATGATTTTCTATTGTTATATAGTCTTTATCACATGACTTTTCTTGGAGTAGCTAGGTTCTTCTCTCTTTCTTTCAGAATGAAAATCAGACTGTGTAGTTGTTTTTACTATCGCTTATTTTATTTTTCCTTTTAACATGGTGAAGAAATGGAGATTAAAGCTGGAGAAGAAAAAGAGATTCCTCAAGCCTCTTGATTAAGGGAAAGGGGTGTGTGGGAGAAATTATTTGTAGGCTTTGCATAAATAGATTGCACTGAAGTGTATTTATTTGAGTGTATATTACGTGTTGGAAATGCTCTTGTGCTATGTTGCTGGAGAGTTGCATTAGATGAAGTAGTTTGAGTATGATATTTGTCATCATTATGGCGAGGGTGGGATACAAAATTTTAATGTTCTCCATATTTAGGTGTTTTATCAGCTTTATAAAACTGTAAAGCAAGTGGGACTATCAAGTACCAGAATATTTACCAATGAAATGCACCACTGTATGTTGCATTATTTATTTTGTCGTCATGAATTACTAATTGGAAATACTGGAAATGCATAATGAAGAAGTCATGTTTAATTTTATGCGTGCTTTTGGTCTGGGAAATTGTATTCGAAGCATTGAACTAGCTAGGACCCTCTTTGTACTTATCTTTATGGTTTATCTTGCCAATTTTTGTAATATATGGTGCCCTTTTAAACTTTCTTGTGCATGTCACAGGACCCAGATGATACTCTAAAGCGAAAAACCTTTGAACTACTGTATAAAATGACAAAGTCCTCCAATGTGGAAGTGATTGTTGACCGCATGATTGATTACATGATTAGCATTAATGATAATCATTACAAAACCGAAATAGCATCTCGGTGTGTTGAACTAGCCGAGCAGTTTGCACCAAGTAACCACTGGTTTATCCAGGTATCTGCTATGTTGCCTTTTTCTCGAGATTGCTTGTTTAATTTCATTCTTTTTGGTCGCAATACTAATTTACTGTTATCATGCTTTACGTGTTTACTATACAGACCATGAATAAGGTCTTCGAGCACGCTGGAGACCTGGTGAATATCAAAGTGGCACATAACTTGATGCGGTTGATAGCTGAAGGATTTGGGGAGGATGATGATAATGCAGATAGTCAGCTAAGATCATCTGCTGTACGTTTCCTTGCTTGCATTTTCATGCACATACATTATTTGCATATCTGATTAAATAGCTTTGGAAAATTCAAATTACGAAACATTTTGTTTTAAGCATGCATAAAAGGGGCGCATAAATGTCAAAATTTCATTCACAAAATAAGCATGTTGCAGCTATAATTTAGGATTTAGTATGATGTACAATGAACCATGCACACAATTATGATTTCTTCTAGGACAATTGTCATTATTGAAAATTTAATACAGCCAACCTTCCAAAAAGGAAAATCATTATGGAATATCAATATTTGTAATCTGAAATTAATGAGCATCTAATGCTTTGAACTCCAGAATATTGAAACAGCAAATTTTTCTACATGTATTTTGATCTGTTGGGATTTTAGAGATGCCATTTAAATAGGTAACTAACCTAATGGTGGCAAATTATCTCAAAACCAGAAGAACTGATTATCCTATTGATTTGAATAACTTACAGAATATGCAAGAGAATGGTCCAGTTTTTTTTTTTTAAATTTTTGCATAGTTGATGCCTTACCATTTCATTACAAATGTTTTGCTCTAAAAGACTGTCACTAGAGGAGTTTTTATTGTAATTTAAACAGTTTTATTGCATCTTTTAATTAGATTCCAAGGTATCTTGATAAAAGCTTGATTTTCATGGATGGATGGATCAATAGCATCTATTCTCTAGTTTTGCAGTTCTTCTGGTTGTCATCTTCAGCTACTTGAATTTATTTATTTATTTTTTGTGAGTAGGTGGAATCGTATTTGCGGATTATTGGAGAGCCAAAGCTTCCTTCAGTATTTCTTCAAGTACGTGCTGTCCCATATAGCTTTCCTTTTCTTCGATTTATATTCCAGATAGGCTGTCAATGTTAGGTTTCTTAATTGTTGGTTTTGGTTGCAGGTCATTTGCTGGGTCTTAGGGGAGTATGGCACCGCGGATGGAAAGTTTTCTGCTTCCTACATTACTGGAAAATTATGTGATGTTGCAGAGGCATATTCAAATGACGAAACTGTTAAGGTATCACTATTTTCTTGGAACTTTTTGTGATGGTAACATTGTATATCTGGTGCCTGGTTCATTGTAATTCTGCGATCTGAGTTTCATCTTTAAATCTTGTAATTGCTTCTGAGCTTCATGTATGATGGCAATAATATTATGTGGCTTTCAAGGTGTCCCTTGGCTATTTTTCGCATTTGAAATGTTTCTCTGCTCTGTGTGGAAGTTTAGTTGAATTGTAGAAATTGGGAAACTTTTTTATGAAAACTTTTGTATTCAAATGCATTGTTCTTGCATGCTTAGACATATATCTCAAATACATCTAATATGCAATTTGACATGCATTTTAGGTTTTGTTCAGGGGCTGTAACCAAGGTCATAGGAAAATGATGCATTAGTTTTTCTTACATGGTCATTTTTTTTATGTCCTGTCTGGTATGTATATCACTGTGAAAGTTGTCTCAATGTAAATGGTCTGGATCTGCACTCTTACTTAAATGCTCGGTGCTTGGTTTTCTTAGTTTGGTTTATTATGGATTGTAGTTGTGAAGAATTATTTTCAATTTACAGCCGCTTTCTGGTTTCAAAAAACTGTCTTTATCTCATCCAATTGTGTCAATTCAATTAGTAGGTCTTAAATAAAATCTCTGACATTATCTCCCTGATGGATGATATTATCTCGAAAAAGCACTCGGCAATCTCTGGTGTATTGTCAGAAAGTTACTATCCATCTTTTGTTCATACTTTGTTCCAATTGTTGATTAATTATCTGCTTATGGATGACAGTTTTTGAAGATTTTTTGTTGACTCTGTTTTTCCTAATCTTGATGCCAGTTCTGGTTGCTTGCATATGTCTATGTTGATACTTAACAGATTGTTAACTGCTTCTGGATGATACATTGTTGAAAGAAATATAAGCAATAGAGATGAAATTCTCATTTTAGTCATGTGTGTGTGTGCATCTTTCTGCTCTCAAGTTCTTGAATTTGCAATAACCTTTTGCTTATCTTGAAGGCCTATGCCGTTACAGCACTAATGAAAATATATGCATTCGAATTAGCTGCTGGGAGGAAAGTGGATATGCTACCAGAGGTAGGTTTTCTTGCTTAGCTATTTTATTTGATTTCCACATTTGGTAGAGTTACTGTATTTGAATACTTCTGAACCATGAATCCTTCTGTTGATATTTGTTGTTGAATTTAATTTCTGGAATACATGAGTATTGCTTGAGCCTGCAACATATTACAGGAATTGATCATCTGCAAGCGCATTACGGTAGACAAGTTTGTTTGACAATAATTAATGAAGTATTTGCATGACATTGGAATTAGTACAAGGAATACAGTACTTCCTCTATATTCCCTTTATAGTCTCTCTGTCTCTCTGTCTCTCTGTCTCTCTGTCTCTCTGTCTCTCTGTCTCTCTCTCTATATATATATATATTCCTTGTCCATAATTTTATCCACTTGAAATGTCAACATACTTTTCATGTTTATTTACCATCACATCTTCCAACACAATCATGCCAGTTAAAGGTAACCAACACTTCTAAGAAATATTATGTGTTGAGGGCAGAATCGTGTTACCTATGCTTAACCATTTTGCACAAAATTTGATGTAATTTCTTAAAAGATATAGGAATTGTGTATGCATTAATGTGTGAAGGCTTTGAGAAGCCTAATAAAGGATTCAAAAGAACAACGTACTTTTGCTGGTAGACGGTAAACCATTATTGTGAACCTGTAGTTAGTAAGAAACCACAGCAGCTAAATTGTGCCATTCTTATCATGATGCTTTTAATACCTTCTAACACCATGATGTTCTGGGAGTCTTATCGTGTGGATGGCTTTAGCCTGAAATGAAAATGTATTAAATATTCTCATTTAACTTAATAAAAGATAAATTTATCAAATATCAGTTTTAGTACAATTCCACCTAAAATCACCCTTAAGAGTGTCAGAATATCTAATAGGAGTTGATGTTTTACAAAGTTACAAGACATGAAATGAACTCTCTTTTTCTTTTTTATTATATCAGAAATTGAATCTCTCTCCCCAGTTAATCAGAAATCAAATGTCTTTATCTAAATTTTGGTATACTTTCCTGTTATTGTAGAAATTTAACTTGATATTAATGATTCCCATATTTAGTGATTATAGTTTTCCTTGCTTTTATTTATGGGTATTAATATCAATGTCCTGTCTGCATTAATGGATTTTTCATTGTTGATACTGTAGTAACTCTTTCGTGTGCTACAGTGTCAGTCTTTGATTGAGGAATTATCAGCTTCACACTCAACAGACTTGCAGCAACGCGCATACGAACTCCAAGCTGTCATTGGCTTGGATGTTCATGCTGTTGAGATTATAATGCCCTCAGATGCAAGTTGTGAAGATATTGAGGTCAGATATAGTTACTGAATTTGTTCATCTGTTTTAATTTTCTTGTATATAAGTATGTGGCTTTATATACGTTTTCTTATTCTGCAAATATGTTTCTCCACCTGTAGGGTGGTGCCAAGATTCATAGACTAGGTGTTGATACTCAGTATTTCTGCGTCATGGTTGTCCTCTACTGAAATATAGTTTTCTTTATTAGGCTACTGTTCTCAGTTGTTGTAGTTTGTTGTCTTTTTATAATATTGGGTTCTCTCTTAATGTTATTGCTGTAGATCAATTTTATTTTTTGCTAAATTTACTTCAAATATTATGGACTGTATGCATCGTGGTCTTGTTAATTGCATGACTGGTTTTCATCTTGGAAATATGTTTGTGAGAATCTACTGTGCTTGGAAGAGCACGAATATTTTGGATGTATTTACAGAGAATAAATGAAGCACTGAATTCTATGTTTAGGTTTTAATCAATCTTCATGTTCATGTTGCACCTGATTGACATTGTTCTCAAATTCTTGCCATAATTTTATCTGAATGGTAATATCTTTTATTTTTATTTTTTTCTTGCAGATTGATAAAAATCTCTCATTCCTCAGTGGCTATGTACAACAGGCTCTGGAGAAAGGGGCTCAGCTCTATATTCCAGAGAATGAACGTTCTGGGATGTCGACTATCAGCAATTTTAGAACCCAAGAGCACCAGGAATCTTCAATGCATGGTCTTCGGTTTGAGGCATATGAGCTTCCAAAGCCAACTGTGTCATCAAGGATTCCTCCAGTTTCCCTTGCATCATCTACTGAACTTGTTCCAGTGCCTGAGCCATCCTATCCTAGGGAAACCCAGAAAGTAGCATCTCTTCCATCTGTATCCAGTTCAGATCCTTTGGATCTCAGGTTACGACTTGATGGGGTCCAAAAGAAGTGGGGTAGGCCTACTTACTCCTCTTCTGAAACTTCAACCTCAAATTCTGTTCCTGAGAAATCAGTGAATGGTGTCACAAAAGTAGTAGATGCAGCAGGCACTGTAAGCACAAGGGCACGTGACACCTCATATGATTCCAGGAAAGCAGAAGTTGAAATTTCTCCAGAGAAGCAGAAGCTTGCTGCGTCACTGTTTGGTGGTTCATCAAAAACTGAAAGGCGAATGTCTACAACTGGGCATAAGACTGGCAAGGCAGGCAGCCATGTTGCAGAGAAGCCTCAGGTGTCAAAAGGATCGGATAGAAGTGCAGCAGAGAAAACAGTTGCTCAACCACAACCAGACTTGCTCGACTTGGGCGATCCAACAGTTCCTAGTAGTGCACAATCCTATGATCCATTTAAGCAGTTGGAAGGGCTGCTTGACTCAAACCAAGTTACTTCAAGTGTGAATCACAATGCAGCAGGTACTGACAAAGCACCTGAGATTATGGGACTATGTTTGGAGACAGCTGGGAGTGGGAGTGGGAATGGAAGTGGTGTTGATGTCAATCTCTTATCTGGGTTGTCAAATCCAACTATCAAAAATGCTCATGAAGGAACTGCAACAACACAGTCGACACAATTTAGTAAAGGTCCAAACACCAAAGATGCATTGGAAAAGGATGCTCTTGTGAGGCAGATGGGTGTGACCCCAACCAGTCAAAACCCCAACTTGTTCAAAGATTTGTTAGGCTGAATTGCTAAGGATGCAAGTTAATGGCATTGTGTTCTAGTTTGGGATTTCTATCGTGCTGCCTTTCTAGTAGGCCATGTGTCAAGTTACAATTATGCAGGCGACAAGAAGATTGCCACGTGCCAAGAGTGGAGAGATTGTGGTGTTATGATGTGGTACATATTTGTATCTGTGGTGGACAGCATAGGTTTTTGTACGAACTTAGAAACGGAGTTGGTGTACATGGAGTGTTTACTTGAGCTCTGTTATGGCCTCCAGGGTTTTGGAACACTCTTGAGGGGAAAAGGACTTTGGCTGTATGGGTTTGTTTTTTTACACTGCCTAAGTTACTTGAGATTGTTGTTATAATGGTGTATCAATGAGTTTACTTGGGAATTCTCATTTTTTTTCATTATAATTTTGGTTCCAAGCTCAAAGATGCCGTCATTTTGACATATTGATTTGTATTTTCTATGGAGCAAGAGAAGCCTCGAATTTTGGGTTGAATATGAGATTGAACATCAATTTGATTTGTTTAATTGCCATCTTAATAAGTTGATACAAGTTCTTGCACTTGCTTTGTTTTGACGTGAAACGTCTTTTTTTTTTTTTTTTTGCTTATGTTTCTTGATTTCACCGTTTACTGTTTAGGTGAATACGGAATGGAGGATACTTAGGTGTCTCTATGAGGATAGAAGCCTTTACTTAGGATTTAAGAATGAAGATGGAAAATATTTGGTATCCCAATCATAAGGTGTTTTGTATAAAATCATATCCAGTTGGTCATGTCTGTTTTAAGCTTTTATTGAGAACATAGGCTTTCAATCTAAAAGCTTCGAATTCCCTCTTCTTTTAAGGTGGAAAGAAGATTCAATAATGCACACGAGCATAGAAGTTAACAAACTGCATATTGTATCGTCTTGTTTGTCCAAAGTGTTTGCCAACTTGGAGAAATTGGAATACATTATACAAATCCAACAAGTACAACAACAGCACAAATGCATAAACAGAGGGCGCTCCACCTTCAACCGAATGTGAAGATAATATCAACTAAGATGGCAGAAACAAAGTCTCTCTTCACCTGGGGAAATGGAGCCGATTTGATGGTCCTATATTTTTACCAACTGATCAGCATAGCTGATTTGCAATCTCTCTAAACTCTTTCCAAACTAAGGTGAAAGTTTTAATCACTTACCAAGTGGATTAAACCTAAGCGGAATGAGTTGTTAAGTTGATTTTAGCGTTCACTTATCATCGTTACAAATCAGTCATTCATGAAATAAAATAAAGCACACCAAGGAATTTTACATGGTTCGGCAAAATGCCTACATCCATGGGACCAAGTCCAGATGAAGTTAATCCACTATGGTAAACATTTACAGTTCAATTACAAAGCCAAAGTTAAAAAATCAATTGCAAGAATACTCCCTATTTTGAAATGCTTCAAACTCCACCTTTTGGTCGAACATTGAACTACTACAGCAAGCTCCACAAGCATGAGACCACCTGGTCAACCTTGAGGAGCTTTCAAGGATCAATCACCAAAATAGCACTCCAGTTGAATCAGCTCAAAAATGCTTCAAGCAGCAGCTAAGTAACCAACGTAGAAGCAAGGACAAAATCAAAGTATTTGATGAAGGTATTTGTAAGCCTACCTAAGCATACGAAACCTGATGTAAAACAAAAGAAACCTTTTAGAATATGCAGAGTACTTTCAAAGGAATTATCAGGCTTAAAATAATATTGCATTGAAGAAGAGATTATATAGAAAATATCCGGCCAATGTAAGGGGACAGGTGGCCAACAAGATGCTTTATGGTTTTACCTTTATAAAAAAGTTTATTCCAATTCTCTTGGGATCACCGACAATTGTAAACGAACTTTCTAGCACATTACATGAATAAATGATAAGTGTCATGGACCACAAATAATATCTCAAAAGAGAATAAAAAACATTTCAATGAAATATTGAAATACAATACGTGTTATATAAAATATCTGCCAGATGCATGTGACCACTTAGACTCTAAAGTGCCCACACGATATAATAGAAAAGTGACTTAATTGAAAGTGGTTACTTCAACAGAGAATCGTCACACTAGAAATTTAAACATAAATGATTATGCTATATTCAAAGTGAAGTATCCATACCATAAATAATGTTACCACACTAAAATCATAAATTGACAAATAACTTAGATAAATAGTCTTACCTAAAGAATTCATTTATAAGTTACGACATAAGCATCCATTATTAGTAACTTATAAACATATATATTAGATTTGATGATAAAATAGATAGGAAAGAAAAAAATTGAAAACAAAATAAGGGGACATATCACTTTTTATCAAAAAGAGATTGCATTCGAGAAAATTCTCCTTTGCATTCATTTCTTCGTGTTCTTTGCTTGATGATGTCATGTCACCACGTACAGAACTAGAGATGAATGCTTGCACACCAGAGCAACTGTCAATTGTTACTGTTTAAAGTTACGGAAACCAACCTGTGAAACCCAAAATATTGGATTAATTAAAACTTGGTATCATTGAGATTTTTATAATCATCACCATATATCCATGACTATATAATATTTATTAATAGTAATGACAGAAAGGGGAAATAGAAAAATTATGTGAATTGAGTACCATGTCTATGAACATTTGCTGGATAGTGGAATTGAGATCCTCCTTCCAAAAATATTCTCGCCCATCATCTTGTTTCGTCAATTGTACCTTCTTTAGCATTGGTGTGCTTAACATTCCTTGACAAAAAATCTCCAATTTTGGGCATTGACTCACAATAACTTGCTCCAAACAGGGGAATTTGAAGGAATAATTGGCTGAGCAGAAGAATGTGAGGCTTGATAAGCAGTAAAGCTCCAAAAGTTTCAATTGGCCAAAAACAATCTCTTCTTCTCTGTCTCCCTCGTTTGCTATTACCTCTGTCACCAAATTGCAGTCTCTTATTCTCAGTGTTGTAAGATTGACCAGAGTTTTAACTGCTGAGCATGTTAGTACATTCACCAATCCATTGCAACAGAATGCCTCCAGAGTTTTAATATTTTTGAAAGCCGTTACGGAAGGCATTAAAATTGTCAAATAATGACATCTCTCTACGTCTAGAATTTGAAGATTTTGAAGAAATGTGTCCACTTGGGTATCTTGTTTCCACATACATCCTTGTTCATAGGGGAATAGCTCTTTGAAATTATTATCAAAAAAACCAAGCTGTTCCAAACAATTTAACCTTTGAAGGAAATCAAACAGAGAAGCAACAGATTCATCATCAAAGTTACTCACGGAAAGTGTTTTAAGTTTGCAAAAGTTCTCAGCTAGATCACTGTGGAGGAATGTCAATCTGAAGTCATGTGCATCTAAACCCAACCCTTCCAAATTCGGCATGACCTGAAAATTGATGAACAAGCAAATAAGTAGGTGTTAGCGTTTACTCATCAACAACTTCAACCGCTACACACAGATAAATACTACAACTTTTACATGCATATATAGTATAGGTGTCACATGCTATATACTAAGAAGCAGGAGTTAGTACCAGTAGTTAGTTTTAAAGTTAATCATAAACTAGTTATATTAGTTATGTATTGCAAATAATTAAATAAATAAATAAATAAATATCGTAAGTATACACTTCAAACAAGAATACCATAAAATAGACAACTAAAAAGGATATTTAATTAGCAAAATGAATAATAAATTACAACTGATGAAACATACTGCGGATTTGTGAAATGAATTTATAATCAAATAAAAGAAAAAACTTCTTAGTCTACATTTTCATCTGCAACAGGAGCATTGTCCTTCCAATGAATTGAAGACTAAACTGAATGCCGCTTGATAATATTAATCTGAATGTTTATATATATGTTGCATTTTTTGGTGACTATATACTAAATCATACCTTTTCTAACGGAAAAAGGGCAGGCTGGCTTTCCCCATCATCTTCCTTTTCAAAGCAAGCAAATTCTGAAGCATATATTTTTATCTTCTTGCAACCATACACAGCCAAAGTATTTAGCATTGGCCACTCTGTTGTATGCAACCCTGAGTAGAAAGATTTGAGTTCCGGTAGATAACTAAGATAGATGTATGTTAATTGCGGAAACAAAAATCTAGGGGCCCCGTTAACTTCCTCCTCAGAAACAATTTTCTCCAACCCACAGGAGAATAAGTAAAGGTCATTAAGTTGCATGAGACCAGTAGCTACAGTAATTGGAAAGAGACTTTTCATACTCCAACAATTTTCAACGGTTAACTTTTCCAGGTTGTAAAAGGTGAGAAGCCCGTGAGAATTAGATGGAACAATAGTCTTTAACTTTTCACAGAATTCGACTCTCACTTCTTTTAGTTTGCAAAAGGATTTCATATGGAGTTGTTGGGGATGCCATATCAATTGCAAGTTATCCAAGTGCAAGAGTACCATCACCTCCAAGCTTGGAAAAGCAACCTGTAGCAAACATTTGATCATGTAAACATTGGGCGTTTATATATGACTCACAATCAAAAAGTGTTTCGTCAGGTTGAATAGGTGTCAAACCAAATAAAATCTTGAGGTTTATAGGGAACAAAAACAGAACACCAATATTTTGACATCTTAGAGAACATAGAGTTTTATATTAAAATAATTAAACGCAAAGATCATGGTTTCAAACAAAGATTGCTGGACACAATATCAAAATTTAAAAAAATAAAAAGGGATTTTGCCTTCTTAGAAAGCGCAGAGCTATTGTTAATAGTAGCTAATACCAAACTTCTGTCATCTATGCATGAAAAGTGAATTTCTATTTGTTGGAATAATTAATGATAATAACGTAACTCTGGTAAGTTTTAAGGATATTATAATTGAAAGGGTAAAAAATTCTTGAAACAAAAATGTGTCATGCAAAATATGAGCAAATAATTTAAGAAACTCAACCTTTTCGCTGAAAAGAGGTGATGTATAATCAGAATGGTCCTTCTCCTTCAAATCCTTGAAAACAAATGTCTCCATCTTCGGACAGTTGGCAATAGTAATACTTTTCAAGGAAGGACATTCTAGATCGTTAGTTCCTGAATAGAAGTTTGTCAAGTTAGGCAATATTTCAAGAACAATCGACTTCAGATGAGGGATGATAATTTTATCAATGGTTGCCTTCTTTTCTTTGTCCTTTGTAATGATTTCTTCTATCAAACCACAATTTTTTACTTCAATCTCTTGGAGTTGATCAAGGCCCCAGATTATAGGAGTAAATATATATCTCAAGCTACGACAATTGTAAACTTTCAACGATTTTAGGTTGTTGAGGCCCAAAATGTCTTCACCACAATGGTCTTTACTTTCTTCACCAAAAATCTCTTTTAGGTTCTTACAATCTTTCACTTCAATTTCTCGTAGCTGAATCAGGTTTTTTGCCACGGAGGATGCAAAGAGATACACCAATCTATCACAATTTTCTATTTTCATTATCCTTAGTTCGCTGAAAGACCCCGCATTGAGCTGGCCATGACATATCTTCTCCAAATTAATCAAATTACAAAGGATCAAGGACTCCAACTTGGGAAAGGCTAGTTTCCGAGCAATTGACTTAATGACATATAAAAGCTTGAGACCATCTTTTACAAGCAGATGCTTCAAATGTGGAAAACCATCCATATCGAGTTCATAAAGAACATTTCTAACACCATTCATTTCCTCTAGAGAAAGATCTTCAGTCATCTTCAACAAAGTTTTAATCCCAGGCCCCAAATAAATTCTATTGTTGATCTTGAGTTTGAATGTTCTTGAAGTTGAAAGGTCATATTTACCAGACCACTTCCATTTATCTCCTATAAATATCTTATAACTTTTCAACTTCTTAAAGAACAAGTCTTGTGGCATAACTCCAGCATCCTGAATATAAAGATGTAAAGCTGTTAGGTTAGACAACCGCTTTAACTCTCCAAGACTAGCATTTCTTCGTCCTTGATTATCGACTCCTTCCACCTCCCATTGAACAAAGCTATCGCCCATATATAGCTCTTCTAATTGAGACAAGTAGGAGATGACATTTGGTGCAATCTGTCTAAGGTTTAAACAATAGCTCAAATCTAACAACTTCAACCGAGTCAATTGTCTGATTTCTCCAGGCAACTGTTCAATATCAGATCCCACGAAGCTAAGGATCTCTAATGTCTTCAGCTTTCCAACTATTGCTACATCTCCTACCAGGCAGAAATTCAAACACAATGTTCGAATTTTTTTTAGGCAATCAAGTGATGAAGGCAATGACAAGAATTGTATTCCGGTCAAATTTAAAACTTTAAGTTCTCTCATTCCTTCAAAAAAAGTATCTGGGATCTGTAGATTCTGGTTTTTGATAAATAGAAAAAACAACTGGAGTTTCGGACATTCCAACTTTTCAGGAAGCTCATCAAAAATATCTCTATACGGCAGAGATATAGCGGTTGAATCTTTTTTTTTCTCCAATACTTCCTTCAAGCCAGTGACATTTTGAATATTAAACATGAAGTTATCTGTTGATGCAATCGATACAGCAATAGCATGAATGATGTCATGCATTTTAACACTGTCGTCACCGTCATCCAACAATAAACAACGAGCTTTTAGATGATCTATCAACCTATGCAATCTATTCCTTCCTTCTTCTAATGTATAACCATCTCCAAACAAACTCCAACCCATACTATATCTCAATAAGTATTCAATCAATGTTCCACTGCCTGCATCTTTTAGAGCACAAAGAAGAAACAGTTTTTTCGCTTCCTCATTTTGTAAAAATTTGTAACTCTGTTCTATGGTAGAGTACAAAGTTTCGCTCATATCTAGAATGCATCTTGGATTAGACCTTTTTAGTTGAGCCAAGGTATCTTCCCAAGCATTAAGACTCTCATATTTCAATGCAGACGCAATTGTTGAAATAGCTATCGGTAAACCTGCACATTTGGTAACTATCTGAACTGCTACAAGATTAAAATCAGGATTTTCTGCAGAATCACCCACAATCTTTCGAAATAAATTCCATGCGTCTCCGTCAGATAATGGATGAACGGAGATGCTCTTTTGAGTCTTCATATCTTTGCGTAATACATCCAGATTTCTAGAAGTTAGCAATACCGTGCATCGCCTGATCTTGTCATCTTTTCTTTCCTTCTCAGCACCCTCAAAAGGAATTCCAACCTTGTCATCGTTTCCTTGATTCTCATCTCCCCTGAACGGAATTCCAATAGCATCCAAATCGATTTTTGTCCAAATATCATCTAATATTATAAGTACATTCTTCTTATTTATCCTACTTCGTATTAAATCACCTCTCTGATATTCACTCTCCTGCATAAATTCCAGGCCTAAATCAAAAGCAATTTTTTCTTGAATTTTTTTGTTGTCTGGGGTTTGTGTTACCTCAGCCACGACCACCTTATCAAATAACTTGTTTTCCTTGGCTAACGAAGCTACTTTTCTGACCAGTGTGGTTTTGCCCACACCTCCCATCCCATACACCCCAATCATGTCAACATTAGCCTCCTTCAATGTGTCCATAATTTCCTGCAAAACTTGCTTTCTGGAATCAAAGGCCTCGTAGCCTCTAACATGCAATTCTGTCCTCGGTAGAGCAGGACGGTAGGAGAAATGACTAAAGTTTCCTTTTCCCAAGAGATTCACACCATCCACTGTGGCCTTCATTGCTTTTTTGCCAAGCCTGTAACGTTGAATCAAATTAGGACATGACACCAATTTGAAACAGACGCCCATGTTTGCTTTATCTTCATCCTCAATGATAGATTTTGCTACCCCTTCAGTGAACTTATGCACGTCACTCAGCCATGTTGTAACAAGTTCATAAATCTCTTCCCCTTGTCTTTCAGCAGACTCTACAGGTTTTTGCACCATTTGTCTTTTACTTATGAGCTCCTGAACTTGTTTCTTGAGGTCGTTGATGTAGTTCTGGTACTTGAACACATAAGAGATCTGCTGTTTAAGCAAACCATATATATCTGATGTAGCCCCTTTTACAACATCAGCGCCAATAGCCACAGCTATTTCTTGAGCCATTGCCTATTTCTTGTGAGATGCTTATGAATACTTGGATATAATGAAAAAAGTGAGAAACGGTTGATAGGAAACAAAGAAAAAGAAACAGAGTTAATTAACATAATCTATCCTTAAGCAAACGGAGTTAATAAGAAAAAGTTGAGAATGATGATGGATAGTAACTTTGGTTTTTTTTTTTTTTTTAATGGATACGAATATATGGTAAATCTAATTAAATGACAGAGAATTGAAGTTATGGATAGAGGAATTAAAGCAAAGCTAATGAAATGACATAAAATTAATACTCTTGAAAGAACTAAAGAAAAAGATTAAACAGAGTATATTATGATTATTATGTGCAGATAAGAAATTATATTAATAAACAATAGGATAATCTTTAATTAATTACTATAAAGAGATCCAGTACTTTTCTTAATAAAAGTGAAATCAAAGGTTAATTTATATAATATGGTGTTCTATAACAAATCAACGCTGGAATTGAACCATTATTGATCCATGTGAAGATTTTGGGTTTATATAAGTCCAATGGGTATACTTAAACTTAAATGGGATAGATAAGTATGCAACAGTTGAATTGAGTAATGATATACCTTGTTTCTATGTATCTTGAAGCCTTATTTAGCCAGTGAATGAGGCAGCAAACACTACACACACCCAATACTGGTAATATCTTAAAGGAAGCCACATATTTAAGAATACTACTGGATATAAAGAAACGGAATTAATAAGCAAAAACTTACAAGAAAGCTCCGTAAACAGAATCTTAGCTTCAACCAACAGATCTCTGCTATCAATCAGCATCAGAATCAGAAAAGTTGAGAATGATGCTGGATAATATCTTTCTTTTTTTTTTTTAAAGTAAATTTATGGAAACTGAAAGTAAAGTAAATCTAGTTAATTGACAGAGAATTGAAAGTAAAAACAAGAGTAAGAAAAGACAGAAGAAGTGAACTGAAGCAACAGAGTATATATTAAAAAAAAAATATTTAAAGTGAAATGAAGTTTAAAACAAGTGCAGCTTAATGGCTAATCTGAGAGTAAGAGCAAAGTATTCATGGAGTCGATTCAATGTGTTTCTCTCTTTGTAAGCAATAATAAGCAACAAAGTTGATACAGGTTGGATGGTAATAGTAGATTGATAAAGACAAAAATGCCTAGTAGGAATGGATTTTGGAGAAATGATGTTTACGAGGATTCGACGGTCGAGTAACAAATATTGTTTAATAAGGGGCTCAACTTTTCAGCTAATGCAGGATTACCTTAACACAAAGAGTTAGATAGACGTTCAACACTCAAAATTCTTTATAAATTATCTCTTCCACCATACAATATTATAATTATGTACTTAAAAGCCATTATATTCCAATATAAGTATATAACAACAGAGAAAGTAGAAAATCCAACTGAAAACCAAAATTCCTCTTAACTGATGACAGTGTCAAAGTGATGATATTTTGCTTGAAACAAACCTTTTTTGATTGTTAAGCTAAAGCGGAAACTGGCGGCAAAAAGCAGAATTTGAAGTGGTGAAGTTGGCTGGGAGCAATCACCAAAGCTGGTTTTAGGCATGCTGAAGTGATTGTTTTTGGTGAATTGATATATTAAGCTGCCTACTTATATCAAGTTAATGTGATGTAATTTGAGTTGCTAAAGATGTAGGTAAGATGTATTTTGGGATTAAAATATGTTTATGTTAGGTATAACAGAGGATTAAAGTATAAACTTTGTTGCTTCTTTATGAGAATATAGAAAAAACAAGTCTTCCTCTTGCTCATCTCTTTTGCTTCTTGTTCTCTCCCGTGCATTAGTTTGTGTTAAAAGCTCCAATAACCAACAACTGGTATCAGAGCTCCATTTGATCTCAAAGGGCTTGCAAAGCTTTCTTTTCAGCACTTACTCAGTTAGCTCTCACCACACCAAAAGTCTTCATGGCAGCAAGTTCAGCCTCACTCTTACCTCCAACCTTCAATGGAGAACAATACATATGTGGGCTATAAGATGAAGGCTTATCTAAGAGGTCAGAGTTTATAACAGTACATAGAAGAAGAGAAGCAGCCGCCATAGTTGGGGCCAAATCTTACCTTGAATCAAATAAGAATCCATGAATAAGAGACTGCAAAAGCTCCAAGAGCTCTATCTCATATACATGCTACGTTACGGATCAAGTCTTCACAAGGATAATGGCTTGTGAGACAGCAAAGGAAGCTTGGGACAAGCTCAAGGAAGAATTTGAAGGAAGTAGCCAAACCTGAAATATGCAATTCTTGAACTTAAGGAGAGAGTTTGAGACATTAAAGATGCAAGAAGTGAAGTGGTTAAGGAGTATGTTGATGATTAATGAATGTGGTTAACAAGATAAGGCTGCTAAGGGAGGAGATAATAGATAAATGAATTGTAGAGAAGGTATTGGTGAGTCTACTCGAAAGGTTTGAATAAAAAATTCCTTTTTGGAGGATTCCAAGGACTTGTCTCAGATCACCTTGACAGAGCTTGTCATGCACTTCAAGCTCAAGAACAAAGAAGAAAGTTGAGGCAGGAAGACAATGGTGAAGCAGCATTGGTTGTCCTGCAAAAGGGCAAGCAACTCAGGAGGAAACAGAAAACATGTTGGGATAAGAGAGGAAAGGAGAGAGCTAGCAGTAGTGGGATAAACCAAGAGTTTTCCACCATGTTCTCACTGCAAAAAGAAGAACCTTGCAGAGAGTAAATGTCGGTTCAGACCAAATATTCAATGTAGGGCATGTAAGCAATTCGGCCACATTGAAAAGGTCTGCAAAAATGAACCACACCAGCCAACCAACAAGCACAGACGGCTGAGTCTGTAGCAAAATTCAGAATCAGAGTAGATTTGTGGCCTTTTGCTATGTTGTTCAATTCAATGTTGGAGCTTGGGTGATTGACAGTAAGTCTAGACCAATCATACCAGTCAAGAGTAAAGGTTGGAAATGGTGACTATGTGAAGGTTAAAGGCAGAGGAGGTGACTGTGCAGACCTTGACAGGTACAAAAATCATTACTAATGTTTTGTTTGTTCCTGAATCAATCAAAATCTGCTTAGTGTAGGACAAATGCTTGAAAGAAACTACACTCTACATTTTGAAAATCAATCCTACAACAATATTAGATAATGAGAGAAATGTGATGATTTATGTAAAAATGGTAGGGAAGAGCTTCCTAGTTGAACTCAAAAAATCAGAATTTTAAGCTATGGCAGTGAATTCATATGACACAGAGCTATGGCATAAAAGGTATGGTCATTATCATTATGTTGGCCTTAGACAAATGAAGTCAAAATATGGTTCATACTTACCTGAAATAGAAGAGAAAGAGAGTTTGTGTAAAGCATGCCAAATAGGAAAACTTAGCAGACATGTTTTTCCAACAAACCAGGCCCGGAGAGCTACTGAAAAGCTCCAATTGGTATACATGATGTGTGGGACCAATGCACCCCATCCTTGTGGGATCCAAGTATTTTACTTTGTTTACTGATAATTATTCAAGAATGACTTGGGTTGTACTCCCTAAAACAAAAAGGTGAAGTTGTTACTGTGTTTAGAGGTTTAAAACTCAAGTTGAAAACCAAGCTGTGTAAGGATAAAGGCTGTGAGAAGTGATAATGGGGGAATATACTTCATGGGGTTTGAATCAATATGCAGGGATGCTAGAATATGGCACTAGTATAGTTGTCCTTACACTCCTCAACAATGGAGTGAGTGAAAGGAAGAATAGGACGGTGATGGAGATGTCAAGATGCATGCTGACTAAAAGAAGTTGGTAAAGGAATTATGGGCAGAATCTGTGAACTCTAATGTGTACTTGTTGAATAGGCTTCCAACCAAGGCTTTAAAAGATCAAACTCCATTTGAAGCATGGTATAGAGCCAAGCCTCAAGTGGACATTTAGAATCTTCGGGAGTGTATGCTATGTCCTCATACCAGCAACAAAAGATCCAAACTTGATGACAAAGCTAAAGCGGAATCTTAGTTGGTTACAGCCACCAATCCAAGGCATACAAATTTATATTCCAGAGTCTAAAAAAATGGTGATTTTAGGATGTGGGGGTTGATGAGAGGTCAGTTTGGAATTGGGAGAGAGAAAATTCAAGATGATATAAGGCCACAGCAAAGGGAACAAGTTGCTAACAATTTGATGGGACATATCTGATGCAAAAAAGAGAAACTTCAGTTAGAGAACCAGACCTCTGTTGAGATTTATGGAGATGCAATGTAGCTGTGCTTAAACATCATCCATTCAAAAGTAGCCAAGTCGAGGCATGGAGAATTGAAATGCAAGAGAAGCTGTCTATGATAGAAAAGAATGGAACAGGAAGCTTATGGACAGACCTGTTGACAGAAAAGTGATCCAGGTTAAGTGGATCTTCAAGAGAAAATTGAACCCTGATGGTTTAGTTTTGAAGCACAAATCTAGACTTGTTGTCAAAGGCTTTGCACAACAACATGGTGTAAACTTTCAAGACACATTTACACCTGTTGCTAGACATGATACAATCCAATTAATTCTTGCATTGGCAGCTCAATTCAAGTAGAAATTTTATCAAATGGATGTCAAGTCAGCCTTCTTAAATGGTTGGCTTGATGAAGAAATCTTTGTTGAACAGCTTGAGGGACACGAAGTCAGAGGGAAAGAAATAAGGTTTATTGCTGAAGAAGGCTTTATAGGCCTAAAACAATCTCCAAGGGCTTGGTACAACAGAATTAATGATTATCTAGCAGCCTAGGATATGCAAGGAGTCCAAATGAGCATACTTGTATGTGAAGAAGGTTAATGAAGATGTGGTCATGGTTTCCTTGTATGTAAATGATTTGCTGGTGACAAAAAACATTCCATTCAGGTTGAAGAGTTTAAGAAGGCAATGCCCAAAGAGTTAGAGATGACTGACTTAGGAGAGATGACTTACTTTTTTGGAATGGAAATACATCAATCTCAAAATGTCATTTTTATTGTCAAATAAAATTGCTAATGAGATGTTGAAGAAGTTGGTATGGATGAATGTAAATCGTTGGCACACCTTTGGTGCAAAATCAAAGATTGTGTAACGAGGATGGAGCAGCCCCGGTGGATGAAACAAATTATAGGAGTTTGATTGGGAGTTTGTTGTATTTAACAGCAACAAGACCTAATTAATGTTTGTCACTAGTCTCCTATCAAGATTTATGAGCAAACCAAGTGGGAGCATCTTAAAGCAGCCAAGAGAGTGCTGAGGTTATTAGAGGAACAGCGATCATGGATCTGGTTCAGGAAGTCTGAAAACTTCAGATTGGTGGGCTATGCAGATAGTGATTGGGGTGGCTCTTGTGATGACATGCGAAGCACATGGGTATGTTTTCTTGGTAAATTGTGGAGCTTTTTGTTGGTCTTCCAAGAAGCAAGAAATAATAGCTCAATCCACTGCAGAAGCTGAATATATATCAGTTGCGACTACAGTAAATCAAGCCATATGGTTGAAGAATATGCTAAATGATTTGGAGGTAAAAAAATGTGAGCCTACTGAAATTTTTTTTGATAATCAATCGGCTGTAGCTATGGAAAAGAATCCAGTCATGCATGGTCGAACTAAACACATAAAAATCAAGTTTCATGCAATGAGGAGAGAGAAGAGGCTGAGCAATGTAGGAAAATCAAATTGACTCACTGTAGGGGAGAAGATCAATTGGCATACATCTTACAAAGGCTTATGTAAGTCCAAGTTTGAAGACCTTAAACTTGTGTCTCCAGCAAAAAATATCAGGAGGAGTGTTCAAAGTGATTATATTTTGCTTGAAACAAACCTTTTTTATTGTTAAACTGAAGCTAGAAACTGGTGTAAAAGCAAAATTTGAAGTGGTGAAGTTGGCTGGGAGCAGTTCACCGAAGCTGGTTTTTAGGCATGCTAAAGTGATTATTTTTCGTGAATTCAGTATATATTAAGCTGCCTACTTCATATCAAGTTAATGTGATGTAATTTGAGTTGCTAAAGATGTATGGTTAAGATGTATTTTGGGATTAAAATGTGTTTTATGTTAGGTACAGCAGTAGGATTAAAATGTATAAACTTTGTTGCTTCTTTATGAATGAATATAGAAAAAACAAGTCTTCCTCTCGCTCATCTCTTTTGCTTCTTGTTCTCTCCCGTGCACTTAGTTTGTGTTAAAAGCTCCAATAACCAACAGAAAGTTAAATGAAAGTTTGACAAAAAATAGGGGAATGGAAATTGAGGAGCTCTTTTTTGCTTTATTTATTCTCTGTTTTGATAGATAAAAAGTATAATGAAAGTATGGTTTTGTCGCTGTCATGTTGTGTGGAGAAAATTTTTGATGTTATCATCCCTCACCTCCTTCAGGTTTGGGAAAGAATTAGAGCCGCTCCAAATATTTGAAAAATTGTCCCTAACCTCCCGCAAGTTTTGACAGAATTTCTTCAATCCCCTTGACATAAGATATCGTCATTTAAGCCATCAACTAATATAGTAAACACCTTAAATTTCCATTTTCTCTTTGCCGAAACAAACCCTTCATTTTCTTTCCAGTTTCTTATTAACCAAACAAATCCCATCACTTTCTTTTTATTCTCCTATGAATCAAATAAATCCTTTCACTTTCTTTCCATTTTCTCTTCAACCTAAGTTACCTAACAAATAACAATTCTACGAATAAAAAAATTAAAAAAAGACACATACCTAAGTATAAAAAAATCTAAAGCGATTATTACTATGAACCCCTCTTATTTTCCTTAAAACCGATAAATTCTCTATTCTGTAAACCTAAGTGATAGTTCTATCAAGTATTTTATTTGAATCTTCCAATTCTCTGTTCTTGTTTCCTTCACTCCATGCAAATTTAATTTAAGACTTCCCAAAGATAATTTCTTGTTCTCTTATTGAAAAAGGGTTTTTTATGGCTTTATAGACGAAATTGTTCCTCTTGGAAATTTTATCTATGAATGAAGTGAGTCCTGATCCTAATGCTTTTCTAAATAATGTTTGAAAGTCTACTTTGACAATAATACGATATAAAAGTATTGAGCAGTAAAGTATTTTATTTGTATCGTTTGATAAGAAAAAAAGTAAAAATGGAAAGCATTGATATTATATATTTATAATATCGTTGCATGATTTTGCTTTTGACCTTTCACAACAACAACCAATTGAAGAAATAAAAAGTAAAGTAGATTCAATAAATTAAGTAAATACTTTAATCAAAGTTGTTGGTCATGACAATCGTGGGAAGTGGAAACAAAGGCCCATCATTCAACAAGAGGGAAGACCAAGAATTTAGTAATTGTCATTTTAATCTTAGTTTTAAAGTCGTCCATGCATCATCACCTTGGTTTCGAGAGAGGACTTAAATTTACCATCACACACCCAATCAATCAAATCTCAAGTTTAAAAAAGAAATAGAAGTTTAAAAAAGAAATAGAAAAGTTTTTGCTCTGTTTTTAGATTCTTATAAGATGAAGCTTTTGTTCCTTTTATTCCTTGTGTTTCTTGATTTCACAACTCACTTTTTAGGTGAATGTGGAACCAAATACGAAGACAATATCAGTTAACATAGTAGAAACAATATGATCAGAATATTGACATATTTCTCAGTTAATTTAATTCTAAATAAGGCCAACAAGGGTGTTGGGTCTTGAAGCTCAGCAAAGTAAAGACCCAAGGAGGCCTCTAGGCGAAGTAAGACCCAGGGAGGGTTAGCAAGGTCGATGAGGGCGAGGTACTGATAAAGGGCTCTCTCCTAGAACTTAGGGAGGGGTAGCAAGGTCAATAAGGGTAGACACTCTCCCAAAAGGCCAATAAGGGCATTGGGTCTTGCAGGTTGATAGGGTCTAACAAGCTTCTAAACTAAGTAAAACCTAAGGATGGGCAATAAGGTTGATGAGGGTGGGGTAACTGAAAAGGATGGGTGCTTTCAAAAGGCCAAGGAGAGTGTTAGGTCTTGAAGTGTGGGAAGTAAAGACCTAAAGAGGCTTCTAGGTGATGTAAGACCTAAGGAGGGGTAACAAGGTCGATGAGGACAGGGTAATCGTAAAGGGCACTCTCCTAGAAGGCCAATGAAGGCGTTGGCCGATGAGGGTAGGGTAACTAAAGAGGGTGAGTGCTCTCCTGGAAGGTGAACAAGGCGTTGGGTCTCGAAGCATGGCGAAATAAAGACCTAGGGAGGCTTCTAGGCAAAGTAATACCCAAAGAGAGGCAACAAAGCTGATAGAGGCAAGGTAACCGAAAAGAGCAGGCACTCTCCTAGAAGGCTAACAATGGCATTGAGTCTTGAAGCCTAGGGGAATGTGGCATTGGGTCTTGAAGCATAGAGAAATGTTAGGATTCCATATTGGAAGGGAATGGGAGGGTTACTTGGTTTATAAAGAGTTTGACACCTTCCCTTAGCAAGTTGGTTTCTAAGGTGACTTCTGCCTAACCACCTAGACCGTTGTCTTCTAGGGCCTAAGCCGATTAGGGCGGGGTAACCAAAAAGAGTAGGCGCTCTTCTAGAAGACCAACGAGGGTGTTAGGTCTTGAAGGCTTTTAAGGCATGATGAGCTTCTAGGCGTAGTAAGACCTAACGAGGGGTAACAAGGCTGATGAGGGTGAGGTAACCATAGAGGGTTCCCTCTCAGAACTTTGGGAGGGGTAGCAAGATCAATGAGGGCAGACACTCTCCCAAAAGGCCAACGAGGGCTTTGGGTCTTGAAGGCTTATAGGGTTTGATAGGCTTCTAAGCGAAGTAAGACCTAGGGAAGGGCAATAAAGCTGATAAGGGTGGGGTAACTGAAGAGGGTGAGTGCTCTCCTAGAAGGTCAATGAGGGCGTTAGGTCTTAAAGCATGGCGAAATAAGGACCTAGGGAGGCTTTTAGGCTAAGTAATACGCAAAGAGGGGCAACGATGGGGGCGAGGTAACCGAAGAGAGTAGGTGCTTTCCTAGAAGGCTAACAAGGGCGTTGAGTCTTAAAGCGTAAGGGAATATGGCATTGGGTCTTGAAGTATGGGGAAATGTTAGGATTCCACATTAGAAAGGAATGGGAGGGTTACTTGGTTTATACGGAGTTGGGCACCTTCCTTTGGCAAGCTGGTTTTTTAAGGTGACTTCTACCCAACCACCTAAACTCTTGTCTTCTAGGGCCTAACAAGTTTCTAAGCGAAGTAAAGACCTAGGGGTGGCAGGTCAATTAGGGAGGGGTAACCAGAGAGGGCAAGGGCTCTTCTAAAAGGCTAACGAGGGTGTTTGGTCTCAAAGGCTTCTACGACATGATGGGTTTCTAGGTGTAGTAAGACCTAGGGAGGCTTTTAGGCGAAGTAAGACCCAAGAAGGGGCAGCAAGGCCGATGAGGGTGAGGTAACCATAAACGGCTCTCTCCCAAAACTTAGGGAGAGGCAGCAAGGTCAACGAGGGTAGGCACTCTCCCAAAAGGCCAACGAGGGCATTAGGTCTTGAAGGCTTATAGAGTCTGATAAGCTTCTAAACAAAGTAAGACCTAGGGAGGGGTACTAAGGCTGATGAGGGTGGATTAACCGGAAAGGACGGGTGTTCTCAAAAGGTCAACGAGGGCGTTTGGTGCTTGAAGCATGTAGAAGTAAATACCTAGAGAGGTTTCTAGGCAATGTAAGACCCATAAGGGGCAGTAAGGCCGATGAAGGCAAGGTAATAAAAAAGGGTTCTCTCCTAGAAGGCCAGCAAAGGCATTGGTCGATGAGGGTGGGCCAACTGAAGAGGGTGAACGCTTCCTAGAAGATCAATAAGGGCGTTAAGTCTCGAAGTGTGGTGAAATAAAGACCTTGGGAGGCTTCTAGGCAAAGTAATACCCAGAAAAGGGCAACAAGGTCTATAGGGGCAAGGTAACCGAACAAAGTGGGTGCTCTCTTAGAAGGCTAACAAAGGCGTTGAGTCTCGAAGTATGGGAGAATGTGGCGTTGCATCTCGAAGCATAAGAGAATGTTAGGATTCCACATTGAAAATGAATGAGAGGGTTACTTGGTTTATAAGGAGTTAGGCACCTACCCTTGGCAAGTTGGTTTTCCAAGGTGACTTTTTCCCAACCACCTAGACCCTAGTCTTCTAGGGCCTAACAAGCTTCTAAGCGAAGTAAAGACCCAAGGAAGGCAGCAAGGTCGATCAAGGCAGGGTATAGAAATAGAGTAGATGTTATTCTAGAAGGCCAATGAGGGCACTGGGTCTGGAAGGCTTTTAAGGCATGATGGGCTTCTGGGTGTATTAAGACCTAGGGAGACTTCTAGGCAAAGTAAGACCTAGGGAGGGGCAACAAGGCCAATGAAGGCGAGGTAACCATAGATGACTCTCTCCTAGAACTTAAGGAAGGGCAGCAAGGTCAATGAGGGCAAACATTCTCCCAAAAGGCCAACGAGGGCACATGGTCTCGAAGGCTTATAGGGTTTGATAGGATTCTAAGCAATGTAAGACCTATAGAGGAGCAATAAGGCTAATAAAGGTGGGGTAACTGAAAGGACATGTGCTCTAAAAAAGCCAACGAGGGCGTTGGGTCCTAAAGCAAGGAGAAGTAAAAACCTAAAGAGGCTTCTAGGCAATGTAAGACTTAGGGAGGGGCAACAAGGCTGATGAGGGCAAGGTAATCGAAAAAGGCGCTCTTTTATAAGGCCAATGAAGGCATTGGCCGATGATGGTAGACGTTCTCCTAGAAGGTCAACAAGGGTGTTGGGTCTCGAAGCATGGTGAAATAAAGACCTAGGGAGACTTCTAGGCAAAGTAATACCCAAAGAGGGGCAACGATGAGAGTGGGGTAACCGAAGAGAGCGGGCGCTTTCCTAGATAACTAACGAAGGCGTTGAGTTTGGAAGCGTGGAGGAATGTGGCATTGGGTCTCGAAGCATGGGGAAATGTTTGGATTCCACTTTGGAAAGGAATGTGAGGGTTACTTGGTTTATAAGGAGTTGGGAACCTTCCCTTGGCAAGCTAGTTTTCCAAGGTGACTTATACCCAACCACTTAGACCCTTGTCTTATAAGGCCTTACAAGCTTCTAGGCAAAGTACAAACCCAGGGAGGGTAGCAAGGCCGATTAGGGCGAGGTAACGAAATTAGGCAAGTGCTATTCTAGAAGGCCAACAAGGGCGTTAGGTCTTGAAGGCTTCTAGGGCATGATGAGCTTCTAGGTGTAGTAAGAGCCAAGGAGGCTTCTAGGCGAAGTAAGAACCAAGGAGGGGTAGCAAGGCCGATGAGGGTGAGGTAACCATAGAGGGCTATATCCTAGAACTTAAGGAGGGGCAACAAGGTCAATGAGGGTAAACACTCTCCCAAAAGGCCAACGAGGGCATTGGGTCTCGAAGGCTTATAGGGTTTGATAAGCTTCTAAGCGAAGTAAGACCTATAGAGGGGCAATAAGGTTGATGAGGGTGGGGTAACCAAAAAGGATGGATGCTCTCAAAAGGCCAACGAGGGCATTGGGTCTTATAATTTAGAGATGTAAAGACCTAGAGAGGGGTAGCAAGGCTGATAAGGGTGGGCTAATAAAAAAGGACGCTCTCCTAGAAGGCCAACGAAGGCGTTGGCCGATGAAGGCGGGGTAACTGAAGAGAGCAAGCATTCTCCAAAAAGGTCAATGAGGGCTTAGGTCTTGAAGCTTGACAAAATAAAGACCTAGGGAGGCTTCGAGGCAAAGTAATACCTAGAAAGGGGCAACAAGGCCAATGGGGGCAGGGTAACCGAAGAGAGTGAGCGCTCTCCCAGAAGGCTAACAAGGGTGTTAAGTCTTGAAGTGTTGGGGAATGTGGCGTTGGGTCTCGAAGCATGGGAAAATGTTAGGATTCCACATTGGAAAGGAATGAGAGGGTTACTTGGTTTATAAGGAGTTTGGCACCTACCATTGGCAAGCTGGTTTTCTAAGATGACTTCTACCTAACCACCTAGACCATTGTCTTCTAGGGCCTAACAAGTTTCTAAGAGAAATCAAGAACCAGGGAGGGCAACAAAGCCGATTAGGGCAGGTGCTCCTTTAGAAGGCCAATGAAGGCGTTGGGTCTCAAAGGCTTCTAAGGCATGACCAGCTTCTAGGCGTAGTAAGACCTAGGGAGGCTTCTAGGTAAAGCAAGATCTAGGGAGGGGCAGCAAGGCCGATGAGGGTGAGGTAACCATAAAGGGCTCTCTCCCAAAACTTAGGGAGGGGCAACAAGGTCAATGAGGGCAGGCACTATCCTAAAAGGCCAACGAGGGCATATGGTCTTGAAGGCTTATAGGGTTTGATAGACTTCTAAGTGATGTAAGACCAAAGAAGGGTAATAAGGTTAATGAGGGTGAGGTAACTAAAAAGGACAAGTTCTCTCAAAAGACCAAGGAAGGCATTAGGTCTTGAAGCGTGGAGAAGTAAAGTTCTAGAGAGGCTTCTAGGCGATGTCAGACCTAGGGAGGGGCAGCAAGACTAATGAGGGCGGGGTAATTGAAAAGGGTGCTCTCTTAGAAGGCCAACAAAGGCATTGGCCGATGAGGGCAAGGTGATTGAAGAGGGCGGGAGCTCACCTAAAAGGTCAACGAGGGCGTTGGGTCTCAAAGCGAGGTGAAATAAAGACTTAGGGAGGCTTCTAGGCAAAGTAATACCAAAAGAGGGGCAACAAGGCCAACGACGGTAGGGTAACCGAAGAGAGCGAGCGCTCTCCTAGAGGGCTAACAAGGGCGTTGAGTCTCGAAGCATAGGGGAATGTGGCATTGAGTCTCGAAGCATAGGGAAATGTTAAGATTCCACATTGGAAAGGAATTGGAGGATTACTTGGTTTATAAGGAGTTGGGGCACGTTCCTTTGGCAAGCTGGTTTTCCAAGGTAACTTCTACCCAACCATCTAGACCGTTGTCTTCTAGGGCCTAACAACTTTTAGGCAAAGTAATGACCTAGGGAGGGCAACAAGGTTGATTAGGATGGGGTAATAAAAGAGGGCATGCACTCTTCTAGAAGGCCAATGAGGGGGTTGGGTCTCGAAGGCTTTTAGGGCATGACAAGCTTTTAGGCGTAGTAAGACCTAGGGAAGGGCAGCAAGGCTGATGAAGGTGGTGTAACCGAAGAGGACAAGCGCTCTCCTAGAAGGCCAACGAGTGCATTGGGTCTCGAAGGCTTCCACGGCTTGACAGGCTTCTAAGAGTAGTAAGACCTTGGGAGGGGCAGCAAGGCCGATGAAGGTGAGGTAAACAAAGAGAGCAGGGGCTCTCCTAGAAGGCCAATGAGGGCATGGGATCTTGAAGCTGGGAGGAATGTTAGTATTCCACATTGGAAAAGAATATAGGGTTAAGTGGTTTATAAGGAGAGGGGTTAAGTGGTTTATAAGAAGTTGGCCACCCTCCCTTGGCAAGCCGGTTTTCCAAGGTGAGTTCTACCCAACCACCTAGACCCTTGACCCAAGGCCCATTCCCAACAAATACTTACAAGGAAAGGTCGATAACTAGAATCTAGCTTTAAGCAAATAGATCTTTGCTAACATTAACATAAGAGTTGAGAATGAATACTAAATATAAAGTAAATCTAGTTAAAGGATAGAGAATTGAAAGTGAAAACAGGAGCAAAGAAAAACTCAGAAGAAGGATAAAAATAAAATTCTACGAAAAATGAACTGAACCAACATACTGTTTATTGAAACAAAATATTTAAAGGGAAATTAAGTTTAAAACAGGTGCACCTTAATGGCTTATTCTGAGAGTAAGAGCAAAGTGTTCAAGGAGCAAATTGAGTGTTTGTTTCTCTTCTTTGTAGCAATAATAAGCAACAAAGATTGATAAAACAGAATATTGGGTAGATTTTTGTAGCAGATTTTTTATTTATTTATTTTTAAGATAGTTATGGATAGAGGAATTAAAGCAAAACTAATGAAATGACACAAAATTAATAGTATTGAAAGAATTAAAGGAAAAAAAAAAAAGAGAAAGATTTAAACAAAGTATTAAACTGAAATGGTTATGGAGGGCTGTGTACCTGGATCTATATCTCTCCCAGCTCTGTTCAACAACCAGTAGTTGGGGTTTGATTACCTTTTCTGTGAGTATGAATCAAACAAAGATTTAAAATCATTAATCTGATATTAAATATTGAGTAGACATGTAGTCATTAATCCCATACCTCTATTTATATTTTGCTTTCTATCAATTTCAAGCTGAAAATAATACCACTCCTTGGCCTCTATGCACATCTCTAGGAGCTTTGCTAATGTTTTTGGTTTTGTTGTAATGAATATTATATGCACTACTAGAAATTTGATATCTCCGATGGCAATGATTTATGATTTTTATGTGCAGACGAGAAATTAATATTAATAAGCAATAGGGTGATCTTTAATTAATACTATAAACTGAAAAACAAAATTTGCAAGCATAAAAGAAGAGCCTCGTCAATTTCATTATTTCTCAGTTATAAAAGAAAATAATAAATAAAATTAGGAGTGAAGAAATAGTAGTGTACCAGTTAAGGAGGAACGGACTTAATATCTTTTGAAGAATAAGAGTTTTTGGATTGTTTTGGTTTGGGAAATGGATGACTTGGTTATTAGAGATGAATTATGTGTCTCAGGAGAGGAGCAGCAGCAAAAGATATTAAGCGCCAAAATAAACGGAAAAGAGAAAGGGAAGAGGTGTATATGATTTCTGCTTTATAAAAGGAAAAGAGAAAGGGAGGAGGTATATATGCTTTCTGTAAACAAACTCCAAGAATTATCTGTCAAGGGATATGGTTGCTTCCAAGGAAAGAAAGGAAGACCAAAACTTTAGTAATAGAATTCTTATGCTCGAAAACTTTATCTTATGCTTGTATCCTAAACATTTATTATTCCCTTTGAATAAGTTGGTTATAATCATGTAAAATGTACTCGAAGAAAGCATGACAATAAATAAAATTTTATACACAAAATAATAGAAATTTATCAAAAAGGAAATGATGATTTTTCAGTTTATGACAATGTATAATTATTTCATCTGCAAGAAAATTGCATGAGAACAAGTGTTGTATGAAACTTTGAAAATAATTAATTATTTCCTCAGTTTCTATATTTATAGATGAAATTCAAAATAGATTAAAAAATAAATAAATAAAAGAGTCATCATATTGACTGGCAACTTTGAAGATCTGAAAAAAGCAGAAAATGTCTGTTTCTTTATTTCCAATGAGTCAATGAGTAACTGAGGAACTTGTTTGGTTCTTCTCTTACCAACTGTAATACAATTTTTCTCTATTGCAATGGCACATATGAGATGGTCACACTTCCTTGGAGCTAAAGAAGCCCTAATAGACGAAGAACCACAAAGCAAAATTCAAAGAATGATATTCTTTTAATGAATTTTATGACTCCAATCATGTCCTTCCTCTTTAATGTGATCTCAATAAAGCTAAGCTTGTTGATTGAGTTCATAATTTGTTATCTGCAATTTGTTCATGAGTGAGGCTTTCTTTGTCACCCATGAAAGATCCAAGCAAATCGTGGTGTCCTAGATTAGTTAGACTTCAAGGTTAATGGCTTGTGTACTAATTTGCCATTTTCATAGTGCTTCCTTTTCGGTAGGCCATGTGTCAAGTTACAAATATACATACTACAAGGAGAATGCCATGTGCCAAGAACGGAGAGATTATGGTGTTATGATGTGGTCAATATTTGTATATGTGGTGGACAGCATAGGTTTTTGTAGGAATTTAGAAACAGAGTTGGTGGCCTCCCGGGATTTGGAGCACTTTTGAGTGAAAAAAGGACTTTTGAGCTCTGTTTTAACTGCTTGTATGGAGTAAAGCTGTTGTTTGATTTTCCCTGTGCTTCTTGATTATCATATAATATTCGTTCTGGCACATCCTTCTTGTGCTTTCAAAGACAGTCAAGTCTTTTAATCTAAAGCTTCAAATTCCTCTTCTTCATCCTTTTAAGGTGAAGTTGTATCAGTTACAAATATATCCTAATACAAATGTTTCCTAGTATGTAGTCTCAACAAATTTGAAGAATTAAACTAACCCATTGGTTGAATTATACTGAGGCGAAATAGTTTATTCAATTTATTGATTTTTAACATCTTCATTAAGATAATTAAATAATGCAAATATGAAAACATATAAACGAACTCAGTACTGAATTTATAAACAACATATGGAGATGGTTATATAGTATCAAGTATAAAGTGTTTGGCAACTCGAAGAAAATGGAATGCATATGACATTGAAGAAATTGAAGTACAACAACATAATAAATGAGTAAACATAGGGCACTCCACGTTTCTGTTGCAAACAATCTGAGTGAGCCAATTTATCGAACATGTGTGTGGGAGCTAATCAAGAATCCCAAGCTTGAATAATTTATGTCCTACCCTAACATTACAAACAATTAACAATGTAGAAAAGGAAATAACAGAACAAGCACACAATCAATACAACAATATATGTGATTTGGTCAAATGGCCTACGTCCATGGGAGATGATGACGTTTCACTATATGACGAAAAATAAATATTATAACATACTCTCACAAGTTACACCCCTCACAATGGTCCAATCACAAGTTTTTTAACCAATCTTATGCCAAATTCAATCCTAGAAATACTCATTCATTACACTTAATTAAATTTGTAATTATCACCATTAAAACTAAAATAAAATGAGGATTATACATTCCACCAAAATTGCCAAAAATTTATTATAAAAGTGCCCATAAACAAAATTATATAAAAATACAATAAAACTTATAAATATACGTAAATTATTCACGAATAAAACTCTTAAAATTCGAAGATTTACATGAGGATATCATTTTATTTATTTAAGAAGAGAAGAGTTGAAACACTATGATGAGTCCCAAAATCATCACAAACTATAATTTATTTCTCTAATTTTTAGCTATTAGTGAAGTAAAAAATTAAATTAAACACTAATGTTATTTTATATACTTAAAAGAGAAATTTTATTCAAAGAAACCTGAGGAGAAAAATATATAAAACCCATTGTCAATTTATATTTTCTAACAAAATGTCAGCAAAATCCAAAGGATACTATTGGATTGATTTTCAACGTTCTTAAGAACCAAAAACAAAAATGTTAAAATATTTTCTTATTCTTAAGAGCTCAAATGGAGATTGGCCAACCGAGTTCCGGCTCGTCTGCTCCGCCGCAGTCGCGAGATTGGAGTCCACCATCAGTCACCTTCAGTCTCAGAACGGGAGCCAGAGCGTACTCGACGACCCTTCTTTTGAAGATTGCATAATCGTAATAACTTTAGTCTTTAGACCCTGCAACCAATAAAGATCATTATAATGTTAACAGAGAAGAAGAAGAAGAAGAAGAAGAAGAAGAAGAGTGGTAGACGCGGAGCAAAGGGCACTGGTGAGAGTGTATGAGAGAATGGTGAAGGGCGAAGCCGGAGAGAAGGATGAACAAGTGGAAGAAGTGACGTGTAAGATGATAGTTGGAAGATGGTTTGGTAAAGTTGTGGAGAAGATTTAGAGTGAGAGTGGAGGTGGTGCCCAAGTTAGGGTTTTAGCCAAAGATCAGATACCGGGTTCGGGTTCGGGTTCTGATGAATTGATTCAGGTGAAGTGGTTTAAAACTTTGTTATAATAATGCTTCTTCGTTTTTAAGCCGCAGGGGAGCTTATATTTGTGACATGAAACGTTAGGAATTTTGTCGCGGATTTGAATAAATATTGAAAAAGGAAAAAATTGGGGTTCTTTAGAAATCGAGAAATTTCGGTCTTTTTAGGAAGTGAAAAGATAATAGGATTCAATAATATGAAAGGATGGCAATTTAATGAAGCTAATAAACTATAGTTTTCACCTAACTTGTGGAGGTATATGAACATTTCAATTTGTTACTTGTTAGTTTCAGGCATGTGTTAGGAGGAAGGTTTTATAGGAGTTCCATGTGTTGACAGAAGGTGGATGTTTGGATGGGTTTGAGATGATTCTTAGCAACAATTGACAATAAATCCTTTACTTAAAAGATTCCTCATGTGGTAGAATGACCTCTAGTTATCGACTTTGTAAGGAAAAAGAGAATGGTTAATTGGACTTGCTGCGTCGGCATTTTTATGTATTGCTTGATTTGTCATGTTAATTCTATGTATTCGAATTTCATAATGTTATTATTCTAGCCGTTACAGTGTAGTTATGTGGACATCTGGTTTTTGCTTATAACAGGAAGCTTTCCAGCTGTAAAGAAAGTACTCTTGTCTATTTCTAGTTGTGTTCAAGATAGCCCTAGAGTAGATGCAGCCAACACTAATGTAACAAAACGTCCAGGGATGATGCACCATGGAAATTCTATGCCGGCGTCAATGGAGCTATTTCATCAGAGAGGTTATGCTCCTGGTTTTCATTAGAGGGCTTATTCTTCTGGTCTAGGGCCTGAGATTGTTGGAGCACACAACAGGATGTATTTTGAAGAGGATGTTGTCTTTAAGCTGTTGTGCCATCTTGACAAGTTGGCAGTTTGATAGGGAAAGGTGGCTCTATAGTTCGGACTTTTCAAAATGAAACTGGTGCATCAATCAAGATTGCAGATGTTGTGCCCGATTCAGATGAGTGGGTGGTTTTGATATCTGCACGAGAGGCATGGGAACTTAACAGTCTCTAAATTATACTCCTTTAGTACTCTGTGGAGAGCTGCAATATTCTTTTATTTTCGCTAATTAGGGAGCTTTTCGTGTTTGATTACTAATGCAAAAACTTTTGGAACTTTGGGCTGAATTTCTGGTAAATTAATGGGAATTTTGTCATGGTCAGAATATTAAGCCATTACTCAGGCCTTCAAAACTGTTCCTGCCTGATATCTTTCTTTGTTGCCTTTTAGGTATGACTTTGTTCATTGGTTTAGTCTTTGAGGAGTTAGGACGTTATTGTACAATTGCTCTCATTTTGGTGGTTTGTGGATCATTTTTGGTGGGTGTGACTGGGAGTTGTGGATCTAATCTGTCATCCAACATATCACACTTAGATTTCCAATGTAGCCAGGCCAGATGATGTTATACCAAACTTAGATTTCTTTGAGCATCAAAAACTTGTCATATAACATCATGTCATCATTGTTGAAATTTTAAATGATTGAAGTACCTAATAATATTTCATTTTGAATCTAACGTATCATTTTGTGTTCCTTAATTTTTCTATATGGTTTCACCTATTGCAGAATTCAGAGCAGAGACACTCTCCTGCTCAGGATGCTGTTATGCGTGTGGCATTCTAGAATTGCTGAGATTGGATTTGAACCTGGTAATGCTGTTGTTGCTCAGCTTCTTGTACACTCACAGCAGATTGGTTGTTTGTTGGGTAGAGGAGGCTACATCATTTCTGAGATTAGGAGAGCTACTGGTGCTAGTATACATGTATTTCCAAGGGAACAAGCTCCAAAATGTGGTGCTCGTAATGATGAAGTTGTTCAGGTGATTAATTTTTGTGAGCATCATTCTGCTAGCTGTTTAGTTATTAGTTTTCAAGTCTTTAATAGTTGTGCTTTACCTTTTTCCTTCATTGGGTTACATGAATACTCTACCACCACATAATTTAAGCTACTGGTTTTCCTTTTCTTTTGATCATATTGGCTTGTTAGATTTATGTAAATGAAATCTTGCTATGACCAGTTTTGGTAAACTAGCTTGTACCCTCATAGATTTGTGATTGTTTGGCTTTATCCCCTGGTTTATAGCATTTGCTGGCTGAAGTGAATGTGAATAATCCTGGATAATAGTCTCATTTTTCTGTAACAGTGCTGGAGTGATATGACTGGATAAATAAAATTCAGAAGCTTTATTCATTCATTTACACTTAAATAACACCGCTCTTCAAATAGATAGACGCTAAAAAAAAGGTTATTAAGCCTAAATGGGCAGATTCATTTCGGATTGGGCCTAATCTAATCCAATAAAATGGGCTGGGCCAAGCCCCCTGGGCCATTCACAAACTCTAACTAAGGACAGAACACAAGCAAATTATATCGAAACCATGACCCAATACTGAAACCATCAAATCTAAAACATTTAGAATTGACATGTTTTTATGAGTTTTCAATGATCGAAATTAAATTATATTGATTTATTCAAATTATCTTTTTTTTTTCTTTTTTTTTTTCTCTCTAGAGATGATTAGATATTCTAATTTTGTAAAGTTTATAAATATGTAACTTTGTTTAAGATTTACACCAAGTCAATTTTGAAGGGTGAGTAGCATCTATACATCTATTATATTACTGATATTATGTTATATAATATTTAGTTGATATTATGAAATAGGATTCTATTGAGAAGTTAAAATGATCACTGCTCTAATCTTGTATACTTCTAAATTGAATTATATTATATAGAAAATGTAAATAACTGAGAATTCTTGCTGTGGCTTGTGTCCTATATATAAAGATGCAGATACAGTATGCAACAGAGTATATCAAAATAACCATTGGACAACCAGGAAAAAACTCATATAAAAAAAAAAAAAAAACTACATGCATCTATTATTTCTAAATATTTTAATCCAATAAATAAAAATCGGCCACCAAATCAATTTTTACTCATGAGATCGATCTCCTAGAGTTCATTATCTAAACTGAAAAATTCTCTGAATGCTCTGTTTAGCTTTTACTCACATTTCATTTAAAGCTTCAAATGCTCTGTTTTTACTTATATTTCATCTAAAGCTTCAAATTCTTACCCATATTTCATTTAAAGCTTCAAATTCTCTGATTTCCTATCCCCTTTATGCTTGATGCCAACTTATCTCTTTGGAAACATGGACCTCAGGTTCTACTTCTGAGAAAAAAGTGAATGGTGTCACAAATGTAGTAGAGGGAGCATATTTCTATGGAGCAAGAGAAGCCTCGAATTTTGGGTTGAATATGAGATTGAACATCAATTTGATTTGTGTAATTGCCATCTTAATTAGTTGATACAAGTGCTTGCTCTGTTTTGACATGAAGCTTTTTTGTTACAATTTTGCTTGTGTTTCTTGATTGCATAGTTGAGTGATTAGGTGAATATGGAATGGAGGATACATGAAGAGGTGTCTCTCTTAGTTGAGTGATTAGGTGAATATGGAATAGAGGATACATGAAGAGGTGTCTCTAAGAGGATAGAAGCCTTTACTTAAAAAAGAAGATGAGAAACATTTGGTATCCCAATCATAAGTTCCTTTGTATCAAATCATATATGTTTCATCACATCTTTGTTTTAAGCTTTTATTGAAAACATAAGCTTTCAATCTAAAGCTTCGAATTGCCTCTTCTTTATTCCTTTATTATGTACTGAAAATGGTAATTTAAGGAGGAGTAGCAAAGGGCTTTTGTTCAGTTAATATTATTGTCTTAATACAAATACTTCCTAATATAATATATAGACTCAACAAATTTAAAGAACCAAACAATCACTTTCGTTCAGTTACACAACTAAATTATCTTTCATAAGAAGATTCAATAATGCACATGTGAAAGCAGAGCAGAAAAACTCAATCCTGATAGTGCAAATAATGCATTAACACAACAAAAACAAAAAAAAAAAAAAAAAAAAAAAAAAAAAAAAAAAAAAAAAAAGGGACACGGGAGACAAATATGTAAATTAAATTTTATTTATTAATGGGACTTTTGAACAGTAAGTAATTGATCTATCATACACAGCGGAAAACAAAAATTCAATCGGCAAATCAATTACCTTTCTTTGCCTAGATCCGAGTATAGATTATACTGTTTCCATGTTTATAAACAAAAATCTGTATAAAGTAAATCCATTCAAGGATTAGAATACTTACGTACATTTGAAGGCTTCTCCGAATATCTCTAATTTCGAACACAAACACTGTTCATCAGTTACTATTCATGTCTACTATTCACGTGATTTTTTGCTAATCGATTTAAAGTAGGATCGCACTCACGAAAGTCCACACGAAGATAATCCGCAGAACCTTTGATTATTTTGCTAGAATAATCAAGGGCTTTAAGAATCAAGAAAGAAGAATAAAGAAAAGTTTTCCTCTTGAGAGAGAGAGATAGGGTGGCTAGGGTTTTAATTGAATGAATAATTCACTTTATGTTTTAATTTTAAGTTGTACTTATATAGTGCAACAATTAAAACCCTATTCCACTTAGGAATAGCCATAGGCTCCAACCCTAGTTCACCCTTGCAACCAAACACACCTTTTATGGTATTTTAATTAATTAATTATTATTATAATTAAAATCAATTAATAATAATTCATTTAAACATATAAATAGATATATTTAAATATAATCTCACTAATTTAATTTTAATAATAAAATTAAATGCAGGTAACAATCTCAGCAAATTTAATTTGCACTGTGAGATTACCAAAATATTATTTCATCTTGAAAGATGAAAATACCTTTCTCACAAATTGATTCTTAAATTATCTTCTAAGTGTGTGACTCGTAAGCTCCTTATCATATCGGTAGTGAGCAATATCGCGATTAACACCAATTAATCGTCTCACTACACACAGACTAAGATTGACCCCTAGCAAGGCATCATGGCCACTCGATAGATTCGGATTCAGCGAAATCGCAACATGTCAACAATACGGTTACTGTGCAATCAAATCATTTTATCAACTGTTATTCATTAAGACTAAGGTACATAAATAGTGTCAACCTCATATATTCTCGACATGTTTGTATTTAGTTACTATGCCAATAACAGGAATATTAAATTGGATTGAGCATAAACTCAATCCCATTGTGGCCACAGATTTAGTGTCATTGCCATTTACTGAATTACCTAGTGAGATAACTTCTCTCGTACCCCAGGAGTGATGAACTTTGTCGATCCACCATAATCTCGATACACTTCTCAATGCAGCTAATCACTACCGTATTGATAGTTTTAAATAGAACTACGTTGGGCTAGTGTCAAACTACACCAATTGATACACAAGGTGCTCCAGTGATCTCAAGTCTAAGGATCACATGCACTACCATCCGTTAGAGGATTTATTCTATAGACACTGGGGTTACCATCTATATGGAATCCTCTGGTGGGTATGTCCAATGAACTTGCCTCTAGCAAGCACCCATGCGTTGCACTAGGTTGTCGGCAAACAACCTTGACAAATGAGATCAGTCACCGCCTTTCGACAGGGTTATTTAACATTATGATAGCCTTATCGTATTATCTGTGTCCTTGGTCAAAATAATACTAGGGTTACGAACGTTTCTAGAATGACCACCATATGTGATCATAAGGTTCTTACTATCAAGATTTGAAACACTTGATACCCTCATCACGGTTCTACCATCCTAAGGACATATATCATTATATGCATGATATAGAAGAATATGTCTTTTATTGATAAATAAACATTTATTACAGAGTCAATTTTATAATAATTGATTGGCTCTAGGACACCTACTCTAATAATAATAACATCAATAAAGGATCACATCATATTATCCAATGATGCAACAACACTTATCATTTGTTTCACATCCAGCATTGATAATGATTTTGGGTGAAGTCTTATACTTATCCATGCAAGCATTAAGACATTGAACCTTTGTACAATTCCCAGGAAGAGGTAAGTGAGAATCACAATCATCTTCCTTTGCCTGTGCTTCATCAAACATTGTGCCTATAAATTATAATCTCACAATGTCAACTATAGCTATGAAATTTATATAGGGTAACAATACATATTATCGACTTAAAATTACTAATATAGACCTGTCATGCTAAAATATATATGATTCATTTTTCCAAATTCACATTAGCACAAAAATCATCAAACATTAGAGTATAGTTAAAAGATGAAAAACCATTATATTTATCGTTAAATATGAAAAATATGAATTTAATACAAAATATTAAGCGAAATGTATTACCAGATTAGAGTACCATGAAAAAAACTAGAAGCATGGAAAAATATTAAGAAGAATATATTACCTGATAATAACATAATGAAGAAGAAGAAGAAAAACCCTGAAAGTTTGGTGGTCCTCGTTGTTGTTTTTTTTTTTTTTTAAGAGATTATTTTACTCTCTAAAGATATTACTTATAGCCAGTAAGCAACAAAGGAAGTTAATATATATAGTAACATTTATTGGAAACTTCAATTTCATTATCATTTTACTCCATTTAACAATCAATTAAAACGTTAACATTAAAAATATCAATCACATTAATATTATAATAAAATGGTAAATTAATAAATGTACCCAAGATAGAATTGGTATTAAAAGTTCTAACTGTATCAAATTCAACTATCACAATAAAATCATGCATGCATGTGAATGTATATATGGTAACACTATCAGATTTATTTTACCTAAATGGTAATGAGATTACATTCTTGCTTAAAACAATTAAATCTGATATTGATACCACATAAGTTTAACAGTATTAAATTCAACTATCACAATAAAATCATGCACGCATGTGAATGTATATATGGTAACACTATCATATTTATTTTACCTAAATGGTAATGAGATTATATTCTTGCTTTAATTGTTTCTTTGTGACCGTAAAACAATTAAATCTGGTATTCTACATACATACATACATACATACATACATACATGCATGCATGCATACATACATACATACATACATACATACATATAGGGATGTTCAAAAGAATCAATTGGAACCGGAACCGGCCGTCAACAGGTAGGTTCCAGTTCTTAATTTTTGGAACCGTCACTATGTAGTTTCGATTCCGGTTCCTACAATAAGGAACTGGAACTGGAACCGGGAGACTAATATAAAATAAAATTAAAGAGTTGGAGTGTTAATAAAAACTTCTGTAGAAAAAGTAATGTGATTACATTTATATTTATATTTTATAAAAATTTAAAGTAAGTTGGTTTGAATTTTCAGAATCTACTTTTACAAAGCAATGGAGTTTGTAATTTTGAATTTGTAATTTTATTTTTGTTAACAAGTGCCACGGAGGGGGGGAGGGAGGTATTTGTAAGTTTTTTAAGGGTTTTTTTGCCATTTAAAAAACTTTTGGGGGGTAATTAAAATTTTATAGGGTACCCAGAACCGGAACCAGAATTGTTGTTATAGGTTCCGGTTTTGATTCCTTCAAAAAATGTAGGTTACCCAGAACCGAACACTCCTACATACATACATACATACGTACATACATACATACATATAATGCAAAACTTTACTTACCTTAATCAATAGCTGAAACTAACTTGCACTTCTACTCCTCCCAAACTCACATGTGCTGCTACACAAGCCCTATCAATCATCAATTCGAACTATATCACAACTTAAATAGCTATTATTCAAAAGTAGTAATACTAAATGTATAAACTAATTATAACAACTCTGTCATGATGTTAAAAATATCAAGATTACCTAGGCATTGTCTTTCCAACATCAAATCATAAGAAGTGACCGAGTGTGGCGATACTATAACTTCCATATCCTTGCCAGCATTTTCAAGTGGACTACTTCTTGGTACCACCTATATATCCGGAGTTAAAAATAATAATAATAATTCAATTGTGCTTATTAACAAAAAAGTCCTCAATCTCTAAGAATATTAATGAATGAGAGAAGATTTATACTTTGTTTGGCTCCTTAAAGGAATTCTCATCCATTACATTGTTGGAAGTAAGTAGAGTCTTAGTCGATCTTGACGAGTTTATTGAATTTGACTCTAAACCATACACTGATATCTTTAGATTTACTTTATTGCTCCCGAAATTCACAACCTGCACATGCACCGCAGTAACATACATACAAATGGTTAGCAAGCTAGAAGATCTATATAAACAAAACAACTCATTTCAAGAGCAGCTAGTAAATACCTTTACTTTCAAAAAACATATGTTGTCATTTGAATTCTGCTGAGCTATTGCAGATGCAAGGATTGGAGTTAAAGAATTTGTGATGAGGGTCGTATTAAGTAGCATTGCACCACTTGTATCTGTAAAAAAGTGTTGCAACCAGTAGCTAGGAGTTCCATATGCTTGATTGGAGTTGAAGACAATTGCATCCGGATTCCAACTAGAAGACAAAATTTTCTAATGTTATAGAATAAATTGTAAATAAAAATGACAAGACTTTATAAATTCAAAAGATGGTGAAATTACCTCCTATCATGTACATTCACAAACAGTGGTGCATAGCATACCATTGCAACAACATCACTGCAACAAATAAAGTTATAATTAGTAGTTTACCATCATTTTAGTTAAAGATTACTTGGATTGTGATCAAATTGGAGCTAGAAATAATAGTGAAACTTGTGTGATATATTACTTAAACATTCGTTTACTCAAACAAAAGATAACCACTTGGATTTTTATGCACATTGGCAAACCTATTCCTTTCCAGGCCAACAAGGAATCCAGCTTCCCCTAGTGCTGCTAAAAGGCTTCCCATGCCACCATCTTTTCCAGACACAGCATATTCACTAACAAACACCTGCACAGTATTGAATAACCTATGATTCCCTGGTTTGAATCAAAACAAAAACTATGGATCTTATAGAGGTGCATACCTTTGGACCACTACGTGATGTATGATCAAAGTGATGAGCCTTAGAAAATAAGTCACTGGCATTTGTATAAATCTATTTAAGAATAAGAGAATAAAAACAAGGTTACTTTCATTGTGAGAAGAATTGAAAACATTTTATATCTGAATATACAAGAGTCGCGTAAAAAATTTTACATGAAAATCATATAAATCAGTTGGATGATCTAGTTGATCCACAGATTCGTCACAATTTGAGATTACTTTGATGTCTGGATAGTACCTTTTTATCGCATCGTAGAACTTGGGATAGTTCTCTACTCATTAAAAAAAAAGAAAAAAAAAGTAAGTATATTATATCTATGAATGTAAAAGAGCAAGGTAACATTTGGGCTTTAGGGTTTATTAAATTGATGAAAATTTTATTAAATCATATAAGAACTCATCAAAGACAAATAATCCTAGAAATTTAGAAGAGATCATTAATGGATAGACATCATGACAAATTTTTCTAACCATATATTTAACTTCAAAGTATAAATTCATAGATGAGAGTTCAATGTCACATTATTAAGAATTTACTATCAAATCACATTCATTCTCAATAGATGTCTATAATTATTCGATCATAGACAAGAGGTCTTTCATATAGTAAAAGTTTATGTCAATTACCATTATCATGGTGCACTTTCTAATCATTTAATAACTCGGAATTAAGTGACTTAGAAGAGTATAAACAAAAACAAAAGAATTGAGTTAGAACAAGATGCAAACCTTTATAAGCATTTTTTTCTGTAGAGTAGCATTCTTCATTTCCAACAGCAACATATCTTAAGTCAAAAGGTTTAGGGTGTCTCATTGCAGCTCGTACAGACCCCCATTTAGAGCTTGGGTCACCTATAGCAAACTCAATGCCTTCAAGGGCTTCCTGTAATTGAAACAAACAGCATACATCATATATATATATATATATATATGTGTGTGTGTGTGTGTGTATTCAATCAAAAAGTTATCAGCTTTGGAAAAAATTTACAAGGTTAAGTTTAGCTAAACAATATAGGAGGAAAAAAAAAAAAGTAATAGCCACACTTGAGACCCTTAATTCTACATTTAGACTTGAAAAATGAAGCAACTCAATATCAATACACTACTACAAAAGCCCCCTTCCTTTACTGGGTAAAACTGCAAAGAAAAGCTTTCAATTACGGAAAAATGAAGCAACTATAAATCAATAAAGTTGATAAGATCCAAACATCAATAATTCTTTTAAATTAATGTAAGATCAGAATTCCCCAAGAAAGAAAAATATGAACTTTATAGCTAAACATTGTCCAACTCACATGCATATATGGAAGTGAATTTGGTTTTGTCTCCATCAAAAATAAAAACTAGCACTTGCATAATAGGTCACAAAATATGGATTAAAGAAAAATAAAATGCAGCAACTCAAGATGTATAGTTGATGACATCCGAACATCCATAGTTCTTTTCGATGAATATCATATAACAAAACCCCACGAAAGAAAAACGGCCACTAATTAGATATGGAGTCAACAAACAAACAAAATTTGTTATTACTTTTTTGTTATCTGCAAAAAGAAATAAGGCTGTATGGGATCACATCAACTGCAATTGCATTTGTAGCATTTAAACTAAAGTATATTTGATTGGACCAATGATCATACAAACAATCAAGGCAACAATATTGAAAACATACTTGCACAAAAAGTGAGACATTGGAGGCTTTTTCTCTACCCAAATTGCTCATTCCTGCAAAATTTATAAAATATATAAGTGAAAAATAAATCAACCACATAGGCCACTTGGAGGAAAAAAACAAGCATATCCATCATTACCATTATTAAACACCCATATCGGCAATGCACCAAGATCTTCAGATAGCTGCACAAACAAGAATTAAACTTTTACTTTATTTACCTACTTAAAGGAGTATAAGTGAAATTCTTTGAAGTATTAAGAACAAAAATAAAATTTCTCCTCCAAATAAGACACAAATACATACTTGAAGAAACTCAAAATAGCCAAGTCCATCATCCGTCCAATAGTTCCATGCATCATTAAAATGCCCAGGTCTCTCCTCCCAAGGTCCAACGGTGTCTTTCCAACGGAAGGCATTTCTTAAAAGATCTCCTCCAACAAAATTGCCACCTGATGTAACATAATAAGAAAATAAGGCATTATTCATATTTGAATTTCTGAGCAATGAATATAACTACAATTACTGAACACAAATAAAGAGATTAAGATAGGTAAGGAGCAGGGATTCGATAAAGCCAATCAAAGGAAATATGCGGTGAACTCTAGAAATTTTTATATTTGCTTACTTGGACAAGATTCAAGCCAAAGCTAATTTAGTATATAAATGAAACATCATATTACAAACTTTTGAAACAATTTATATCCTCAAGGCATAGAATCAGATCCGAACGTTAAAAATGTCCAATCCATTAAAAATATTAAAGGAGTAAATTTGTCTCAATAGTTGAAATTCTACTTCACGTAACAACTCAGCCAACCTTTGCCTTTTCACACAAGAGAAACTAGAAAAGAATAAATCTAACTACAAGAATAGTACTCCTTCACTTTCGTTTACGTTTGTTTCAAGTTATCAGCATTTGTTTTATTAAATGACAAATTTTAAATTTTAAATTGTATATCTTACAACATTAAAGGTCAATTTTATATAACACATGTACACATGTATATAAAGCATTCAGTATAACGAAATGAATGAAGTGTAATGCAAACAATTTATATTTACAAGGAACTCTTACAAATTGAACAATGATATCCAACCTTTTATCCATTACAAGAACCTCTAAAACTTTGGTTTAAGAAAAGCATTTGGAAAAAAGTTATGCCCACACAAAGACGAATGAGTAAATAAACTATATATTTGTTTAAATAAAGGCATTAATAGATAACAACTTAATATAAAATAGATAGCATAAAGGCATTAATAGAAAACAAGTTGAATTAAAATACATTTTTAAGGCAACTCCAAATATTAATATAAGAAACACAATATCAATCGCAAACGTCAAATGAAAGACAAGATTTTCTAATGTGATAATTTAACATGAAACAACTTCACTTGAGCAAAGAAGTTTCTACGTCAATAAATCTTTATATACCTGGAAATCTCAGGAATCGAGGTTTGAGATTTGCAATCATTTCAGAAAGATCATTTCTAAAGCCATGACTCTGCGACAGGTACAGAAAGCCTTAGACACATGTGGAAGGTAATTACTAGTCACTAAGTAATAAGAAGAAATGCATTGAAAAAATTATGTTCAAACAAAAGCAAAACCCCTAGATGCAAAGTTTACATTTATCATTCAGCTTCAAAAGACAAACCAGAAGTTCATTTTGAAACAATAGTTAACTCCATCCTAAAAAAAAAAAAAAAAAAAAAGAAAAAAGAAAAAACGAGGGCTTAAATTTAAGGAAGACTGCATGTTGAATTTCTTTTGTAATTACCTTGTATGTGTCCAAGGGGATGGCTGAGACTTGATCAATCCACATTACCCCCTTTTTTGAAGTCTTCAGTTGAAGTCTTGCATTTGGATTTGTTTCTTCAGCTTCCAACAAAGTTTCCATCTTTGTCCAATTTGAGACATCACCAGCGGAAGCACTACAATGAAATCAAATTAAACTCAAAAATATAAATAAACAAAAATCTTTGCAGAAGAAAAGCAAATTAATTATAATGCTCACATGAGATTGGTATTGGCCAGCGTCCGCAATCCATCCGAGCTCGTTAAAGATACTGATATATTAACTGAGGTCAATGAACGGAGGTAAAAGACAATTTTGTAAATCTTCCCTTGTTTGATGTCCTACAAGAAAGAGAATAAAATAATTAATAATTAAGATTTAAAACAACATATTCAAATTCATTTACTTTTTGTGTGTAATTAAGATAAACTATTTCTTACCATTCCCCAGAATCCGGGGTTATAGACACCAACTCTTCCAACAGGACACGTATCACCATCACAAAGTACCTCCATTCGAAGTGCAATCTTATTCCGCTTGAAGCATGATGATCGGTCAGTTGAAACAATTATAGATGATTCATCCCCGATTAGAGACCAAGGGTGAATATTCAAGGATTTGTTTTGTCTTACAGCTTCAAAACCTGAAATAAACACCTCATTAAAAACCTCAATATATATATATCCAAACAAATTGTAAAATATAAATCCCTAAAAACAATTGGGTAGCTTATGCTTTAATACATTATGGGCTTGTTAAATACATTTCACGCAAAATGTCTGAGAAATTAAGAGAAACTAAGAAATGAAAGAGAGAAAGCAATAACAGCCTGATGTTTATATAAACACCATTACAATACACGCTGACAATCCAGCATGTAACTTAGCTACAAACAAATATATAGATAGAAGAATAAAGAATGACCTCGTTGCTCACAAGCTCTGCCCACAATCCACCAGCCGCATGATTGATCTCGGAGAAAAACACAGTAATATGGATAATTAGTTTCTTTACTGCCTTACTTTTCTCACTTATGTATTTAATAAATAGTAGCCAAATTTAAGTAGTATGTAAGTGTAGTGCAAGTCTACCAATAAATGGATAAAAAAAAATATATAAACTACACGTGCAAGCTAACAATGAACTACCTCAAAGAATATTCCAAAGAATGTTTCAGGAATCTGCCTGCCTCAGAAGCATTAACAACCAATTCTGCTTTCTGATTTCTGTTGGAGACCGAAGCCGCTCCACAGAAGAAAAAACAACAATAACAGCGCAATACACCTTGTTGGGAGCCATACTAACAAACATGCATAGTAAAGGTACATTTTGTTCACTTAACATGAAAAGGAATACAAAAAACAACATTACCATCTTCTTAGACAAAAAAAAGCTAATTCATAGATCAAGTTAAAACAAGTCAAATCAGGTAACCTCAACATAAACCCATGGTACCCCAAGAATGAAAAATAAAAGAAGTTCTGGATGCCACCTCTTCTATATCCCTCTCTTCCAAGCACTGGTACAAGACTAATTAAAACGATGTATATATAATAAAATACAAATACTTCTGTTTATTGGTATTTGTTAGAAGAGAGAAGGGAAGATGTTAAGGAGAGGGGATGAGTATTGTTAATGAGGAGAGAAGGAAGAGAAGATGGAGATGAAGTGGAGTAGACAAAAACCTCTTCACGGGCGTGCTCTGCTCTTGTAAACTTTCTGTTTTCATCTTAAGAATTAGATATCCAAACTTACTATTTTGTTTTTTTACATGATATAAAACATGGACTATCTAAAGGTCAGACTCTATAATCATTTATTAAGTTAATTAATAGAATAGTTGTGTTTTTTTTACTATTTTTCTTTCCTCTCTTCTCTCACTTTCTCTTTCTCTTTCCTTCAACTCCATCAGAAAACGCAGATCCAATACTACAAAAACAGCAGCACCTAAGCCCACGCCAACACCTACTTGCACAGCAAGCAAAGATTCTGTCTTTTTCTTATTATGATTGATAATTGGGGAACAGAGAGTTATTGGGAACTTTCCTAACGTCAACTGCCCACTTTGGTTTTGCAAACTAAAGATTTGATTTGATGGAAATTATTTTATTGATATCGTTTATCGAAAAGCATGATAAATTCCAGTTTTGCAACATAGTCATCTTATATTAATTTCATTTCTCAATCGGAGACAATTTTTTACTTCTATTATCTATTAATGAGAATTTGGAGAAAAATATTTGAAGGCTCCCGCTAGATAATGTCAAGTCTTTTCCTATAAATACAAATGATATTACAGTGCTCTATTTTGGATATTTGAAATGCAGATAAAGTAAATTAAAAGGAAACGAGATAATGAAGTGGGCATTACCAAAGGGTGTATTGATTATTTCAACATCACTGCAGGAAATAACATATATTGATGAGATGGGTGATGCTTAGGAGTGAACAGTTCTGGGTACCCTGTTTTTAGAGGAACCAAATCAGAACCACACAGTATAGGTTCTTAAATTCAAGGAACCGGAACCTAAAATGCAAGTTCTGGTTCCTTTCCGGGTACCCTGTAAAAAATCAATACCCCCTATTAATTTAAAAATGATAAAAATACTTAAAAGTTTACAAATACACCCCTAACAAATTTTGATTACTCATTCATTTGTATCTAATGTAACTCATAAATCTTCTAATCTCTAGGCAAGGTGAATTCAATCAATTCATAAAATTCCTCATCAAAACCAAAACACAAACAATTATTTATCACAATCACATCAAATAACTTCACCAAAATCATTCAAACAAACAATAATATAGAAAGTTAGAAACTGTCACAACTTCTTTGATTCTCCACTACTAAATACAATATAGTAAATTTAATGTTATAAATTATTAATGTTATAATGTAAATAGTATTAAGAATTATTAATTATAATGTAGTTTATAATTAATTAAGTAATATACTATAAATTTTTAATATAATGTTAAATTAATTAAATTTCTAATTATTAATTAAATATTATACTAATGTTTATAATGTAATGTTATAATTAATTAAGTAATCATATTATAAATTTATAATGCATACAATTAATTAGATTTTTTAACCATTTAATTAAGTAATGTACTAATGACTATGTAGTAAATAATAATGTTTATAATGTAATGTTTAAATTTATAATTATTAAGTCATTTAACAGTGTGATATTATACATAATTAAGTGATCATGCTATAATGTAATGTTATAATTAATTAGTAATTATAACAATAATGTAATGTTTATTCAATTAAATTTCTAATCATTTAATGAATTACTAATGTTTAATGTTTATAATATAATGTTATAATTACTTAAGTAATCATTTAATTATGTAATTTATAATTAATTAATTTCTAATCATTTAATTAAGTATTGTACTAATGTTTTAATAGAATGTTATAACTAATTAGTAATCATACTATAAATTTATAATGTAAATTTATAATTAATTAAAATTCTAATAATTGAATTAAGTATTGTGTAAATTACTAAATATATAATATATATTATAACAATTAAGTAATCTTTAATTATGTAATGTTATGATTAATTATATGATCATACTATAATGTATTGTTATAATGAATTAAGTAATTATATTATAAATCTATAATTTATATTGTAATTAATTAAATTTCTAATCATTTAATTAATGTACTAATGTTTATAATGGAATGTTATAATTGATTAAGTAATCATAATATAAATCTATAATGTAATTTTATAATTAATTAAATTAATCATTAATTAAATAATATAATAAAGTAGTAAATTGTTAATGTTATAATGTATTGTTTAAATTTATAACTAATTAAGTAATCATTAATTATGTAATGTCTATAATTAATTAAGTGATCATAATATAACGTAATTGTAATGTAATAATGGTATAATTAATTACTAATAATTAATTAGTAATATAATTTGTTTATAATATAATGTTAATGTTATATAATTAAATTTCTAATTATTAATTAAGTATATGCTAATTTTATGTAGTAAATTACTAATATTATAATATAATGTCATAATCAATTAAGTAATCATTAATTATGTAATATTATAATATTATGTGATCAATTATAATATAATATTATAATGAATTAAGTAACCATATATAAATTATAATTTAATATTGTAATAATTAAATGTCTAATCATTAATTAATAAACTAATGTTATAATGGAATGTTATAATGATAATTAATCATACTATAAAATCTATAAATAATGTTATAATTAATTAAATTTTTAATCTTTTAAATAAGTAATGTAATAATGTAGTAAATTGCTAAGTTTATAATGTAATGTTATAATTTATAACTAATTAAGTCATCATTTAATTATATAATGTTATAATTAATTAAGTAATCATAATATAATATAATGTATATGTTATTATAATTAATTAAATAATTATTTAATTAATGTAATGCTTATTAATTAAATTTCTAATTATTTATATAAGTAATCATTTGTTTATATGTAATGTTATAATTAATGTTATATATAATGTCATAGTCAATTAAATAATCATCTAATTATGTAATATTAATTAATTATGTAATCATATTTAATTAATTAAGTTATTATACTATAAATCTTTAACATAATATTATAATTAATTTGTCTATAAAGAATGTATAATAATTAAATAATCATTAATTATAATGTAATGTTACAATTCGTTAAGTAATTGTACATAAATTTTAATGTAATATTATATTAATTAAATTATAGTCATTTAATTAAGTATTGTGCTAATATTTATGTAGTAAATAGTAATTACTAATGTTATAATATATGTCATAATCAATATTTGTTAAGTAATTATACTATAAATTTATAATGTAATGTTATAATTAATTAAATTTACAGTCATTTAATTAGTATGTGGTAATGTTTATGTAGTAAATTAGTAATTACTAAATTTATAATATAATGTCATAATCAATTAAGTAATCATTTAATTAATAATATTAATTATTATGTAATCATACTATAACGTAATGTTATAGTGAATTAAGTAGTTATACTATAAATCTTAATATATATTATATTAATTAAATTTTTAATCATTTAATTAAGTATTGGACTAATGTTTTATGAAATGTATAATTGATTAAGTAATCATACTATAAATCTATAATGTAATGTTATAATTAATTAAATTTTTAATTATTAATTAAGTAATATACCAAATGTTATAAGTCAATTAATTAAAGAGTAATCAATTAATGTAATGCTATAATTAAATATACTATAAATCAATTAAGTAATTATTAACTATAATATAAGGATTAATTGATTATAATATTAATTAGTTATAAATTTATTAAATTTATCAATTTATCAATTAATTAATTAATTACTAATTTACTATAATGTAAATAGAACTGATAATTGAAGAAATAACTAAATATAATTATTCACAAAATATACTATTTATTCAAAAATAATTCTTTTAATAACATTAAAACACTTTTAATTGATCTATTTCAATTATACACTTAATTAATTAAAACTTTAATATTAATATATTATAATATATTAAAATTTTTAATATGGTGTAGTTTATATGGAATAAGTATAATTGTATACTTATTTAATTAAGTATTCTAAAAATTAACTTTTTTCTATTTTAACATTTATATGTAAAATAATGAAAACCCTCATTATTCACAAATATTTCATTGCAGCCCAAGTTCCAAAACAGGTTCCAAAAATCTGTTCCAAATAGGTTCTAAATCGGGTACCGCCTACAGGTTCCAAACCGGGTAACTGTTCCAAGTTCTTTTTCCATGTTCCAGTTCGGTTTCCAGTTTTGATTTCTCCACATATAAGAACCAGAATCAGAACCGCACAATGCAATTCCAATAAAATGGAAGTGGAACCTACCTACACAGTGCTGGTTCCAGGTAGGTTCCGGTTCCGGTTCTTCCGCAGGTTCCGGTTCTACCCGCAACCCGTGCTCACCTAGTGATGCTAATGCACATGGAAATTTGTCTGAACATTTATTTCTAAAAAAAAAAAAAAATTATATTGCAATTAAAAATATACATAACTTTCAATCAAGAGTTGAGATTCAAGAAGTTGTACTAAAAAACTACTCACAGCATTAAAACAAATCTTCTACACCTTTAGTTTATATTATTATACACTGTTTTTTTTTTTTTATAATATCATTAAACCCACTTACGTATTTTGGATGTAATTTTTACTATTGTAGATTATAGTTAGGTGGTCGTGGAAAATTATTTATAATGAAAGGAACTCACCAAAAGAATGAGTCTAATAATAATTTATATACTTGGTTAATTTGTTATTATTTAATCATGATACAACACTAACCTTATTTGTTGCTTTATTTAATTTACAAATACTTGTAAGTACAAGCTTTTTATTAATGTTAAAAAAAGGGACATGAGAGACAAATATATAAGTTAAATTTTGGGGGAACAACATTTTCTCACCCAACATCTGGCAAAATGACACTTTCTAATCCGTCAAGTTTCAAAATGACACTTTCCCAACCTTCGTCGGGTTTTGTTAGTGTTTTTTTTATTAATATTTGACTAAAAAGACGAAAAAACCCTTAAATTGTTTATTTCTTAATTAGTTTATTATAAATTAAAATTTAGATAAGTCAAAATCTTTACTCAATCATTTATTAGTTTAAGTGTAAAGATATCTTTTTTCCTTTGTTTATTTAATCAATTATGACTATAGATTTTCTATGTTAATTAGTAAAAATGAAAAATATTATATTATGAAAAAAATTATAAATTTTTGTCTTTTTAATAAAATATTAACGGAAAATATAACAGAACCTAACGAATGGTGGGAAGTGTAATTTTGAAACTTAAAAGGTGGGAAAGTGTCATTTCACCAAACCTTGGGTGGGAAAATGTCGTTCTCCCTTAAATTTTCTTTATTAATGGGACCTTTGAATAACATCAGTAGAGGATCATATCATAACATCCAGCACTGATAATGATTTTACTTGAAACCCTATACTTATTCATGCAAGCGTGAAGACATTGAGCCTTTGTACAATTCCCGAGAAAAGGTATGTGCCTGTGCTTCATCAAACATTGTCCCTATAAATTACAATTATCATGTCAACTGTAGCTGTAAAATATATAGAGTAATAATACATATTATTGACTTAAAATAACTAATATAGACCTACCATGCTAACATATATATGATTCATTTTATTAAAATCATATTAGCATATAAATGAATCAAATATTAGAGCAATAGTTAAAAGATGAAAAAACATTATATTTAATAAAATATCTATATAATTCATTTCATAAAATCATCTTATCAGTAAATAAATTAAACATTATATGTAAATAATTAAAAATAATGAAAAATACAAAACTTAATTCATAATATTAAGAAGAATACATTACCTGATAACATAATCAACAAGAAGAAGGAAAAAAAGCATTGAAAGTTTGGTGGTCCTCATTGTTTTTTCTTTTAAGTGATTATTTTACTCTCTAAAGTTATAGTCCATAAGCAACAAAGGAAGTTAATATANATAAACTACCTCAAAGAATATTCCAAAGAATGTTTCAGGAATCTGCCTGCCTCCAGAAGCATTAACAACCAATTCTGCTTTCTGATTTCTGTTGGAGACCGAAGCCGCTCCACAGAAGAAAAACAACAAAATAACAGCGCAATACACCTTGTTGGGAGCCATACCTAACAAACCATGCATAGTAAAGGTTACATTTTGTTCACTTAACATGAAAAGGAATACAAAAAACAACATTACCATCTTCTTAGACAAAACAGCTAATTCATAGATCAAGTTAAAACCAAGTCAAATCAGGTAACTTCTCAACATAAACCCATGGAATACCCAAAAGAATGAAAAATAAAAGAAGTTCTGGATGCCACCTCTTCTATATCCCTCTCTTCTCAAGCACTGATTACAAGACTAATTAAAACGATGTATATATAATAAAATACAAATACTTCTGTTTATTGGTATTTGTTAGAAGAGAGAAGGGAAGATGTTAAGGAGAGGGAGATGAGTATTGTTAATGAGGAGAGAAGGAAGAGAAGATGGAGATGAAGTGGAGTAAGACAAAAACACTCTTCACGGGCGTGCTCTGCTCTTGTAAACTTTCTGTTTTCATCCTTAAGAATTAGATATCCAACTACTTACTATTTTGTTTTTTATCATGATATAAAACATGGACTATCTAAAGGTCAGACTCTATAATCATTTTATTTAAGTTAAATTAATAGAATAGTTTGTTTTTTCTTTTACTATTTTTTCCCTTCCTCTCTTCTCTCACTTTCTCTTTCTCTTTCCTTCAACTCCATCAGAAAACGCAGATCCAATACCTACAAAACCAGCAGCACCTAAGCCCACGCCAACACCTACTTGCACAGCCAAGCAAAGATTCTGTCTTTTTTCTTATTATGATCTGATATATTTGGGTAACAGAGAGTTATTAGGGATACTTTCCTAACGTCAACTGCCCACTTTGGTTTTGCAAACTAAAGATTTGATTTGATGGATAATATTTTTATTGATATCGTTTATCGAAACAGCATGATAAATTCCAGTTTTGCAATCATATGTCATCTTATATTAATTTCATTTCTCAATCGGAGACAATTATTTACTTCTATTATCTATTAATGAGAATTTGGAGAAAATTATTTGAAGGCTCCCGCTAGATAATGTCCAAGTCTTTTCCTATAAATACAAATGATATTACAGTGCTTCTATTTTGGATATTTGAAATGCAGATAAAAGTAAATTAAAAGGAAACGAGATAATGAAGTGGGCATTACCAAAGCTGGTGTATTGATTATTATTTCAACATCACTGCAGGAAATAACATATATTGATGAGATGGGTGATGCTTAGGAGTGAACAGTTCTGGGTACCCTGTATTTTTAGAGGAACCAAAATCAGAACCACACAGTATAGGTTCTTAAATTCAAGGAACCGGAACCTAAAATGCAAGTTCTGGTTCCTTTCCCGGGTACCCTGTAAAAAATCAATTACCCCCTATTAATTTAAAAAATGATAAAAATACCTTAAAAGTTTACAAATACACCCCTAACAAATTTTGATTACTCATTCATTTGTATCTAATGTAACTCATAAATCTTCTAATCTCTAGGCAACGGTTGAATTCAATCAATTCACATAAAATTCCTCAATCAAAACCAAAACACAAACAATTATTTATCACAATTCACATCAAATAACTTCACCAAAATCATTCAAACAAACAATAATATAGAAAGTTAGAAACTGTCACCAACTTCTTTGATTCTCCCACTACTAAATACTAATATAGTAAATTTAATGTTATAAATTATTAATGTTTATAATGTAATATAGTAATTAAGTAATTATTTAATTATAATGTAGTGTTATAATTAATTAAGTAATCATACTATAAATTTTTAATATAATGTTATAATTAATTAAATTTCTAATTATTTAATTAAATATTATACTAATGTTTATAATGTAATGTTATAATTAATTAAGTAATCATATTATAAATTTATAATGCAATGTTACAATTAATTAGATTTTTTAACCATTTAATTAAGTAATGTACTAATGACTAATGTAGTAAATTAATAATGTTTATAATGTAATGTTATAAATTTATAATTAATTAAGTAATCATTTAACAGTGTGATATTATACATAATTAAGTGATCATGCTATAATGTAATGTTATAATTAATTAAGTAATTATTTAACAATAATGTAATGTTATATTCAATTAAATTTCTAATCATTTAATGAATTACTAATGTTTAATGTTTATAATATAATGTTATAATTACTTAAGTAATCATTTAATTATGTAATATTATAATTAATTAAATTTCTAATCATTTAATTAAGTATTGTACTAATGTTTATAATAGAATGTTATAACTAATTAAGTAATCATACTATAAATTTATAATGTAATATTATAATTAATTAAAATTCTAATAATTGAATTAAGTATTGTGTAAATTACTAATATTTATAATATAATATTATAATCAATTAAGTAATCATTTAATTATGTAATGTTATGATTAATTATATGATCATACTATAATGTATTGTTATAATGAATTAAGTAATTATATTATAAATCTATAATTTAATATTGTAATTAATTAAATTTCTAATCATTTAATTAATGTACTAATGTTTATAATGGAATGTTATAATTGATTAAGTAATCATACTATAAATCTATAATGTAATTTTATAATTAATTAAATTTTTAATCATTTAATTAAATAATATAATAATGTAGTAAATTGTTAATGTTTATAATGTATTGTTATAAATTTATAACTAATTAAGTAATCATTTAATTATGTAATGCTATAATTAATTAAGTGATCATAATATAACGTAATTGTAATGTAATAATGGTATAATTAATTACATAATAATTTAATTAAGTAATAATTTGTTTATAATATAATGTTAATATGTTATAATTAATTAAATTTCTAATTATTTAATTAAGTATTATGCTAATTTTTATGTAGTAAATTACTAATATTTATAATATAATGTCATAATCAATTAAGTAATCATTTAATTATGTAATATTATAATTAATTATGTGATCATATTATAATATAATATTATAATGAATTAAGTAACCATATTATAAATTTATAATTTAATATTGTAATTAATTAAATGTCTAATCATTTAATTAATAAACTAATGTTTATAATGGAATGTTATAATTGATTAATTAATCATACTATAAATCTATAATATAATGTTATAATTAATTAAATTTTTAATCTTTTAAATAAGTAATGTAATAATGTAGTAAATTGCTAATGTTTATAATGTAATGTTATAAATTTATAACTAATTAAGTCATCATTTAATTATATAATGTTATAATTAATTAAGTAATCATAATATAATATAATGTAATAATGTTATAATTTAATTAAATAATTATTTAATTATAATGTAATGCTTAATTAATTAAATTTCTAATCATTTAATTAAGTAATCATTTGTTTATAATGTAATGTTATAATTAATGTTTATAATATAATGTCATAGTCAATTAAATAATCATCTAATTATGTAATATTATAATTAATTATGTAATCATATTATAATTAATTAAGTTATTATACTATAAATCTTTAACATAATATTATAATTAATTTGTCTATAATAGAATGTTATAATTAATTAAATAATCATTTAATTATAATGTAATGTTACAATTCGTTAAGTAATTGTACTATAAATTTATAATGTAATATTATAATTAATTAAATTTATAGTCATTTAATTAAGTATTGTGCTAATATTTATGTAGTAAATTAGTAATTACTAATGTTTATAATATAATGTCATAATCAATAATTCGTTAAGTAATTATACTATAAATTTATAATGTAATGTTATAATTAATTAAATTTACAGTCATTTAATTAAGTATTGTGTTAATGTTTATGTAGTAAATTAGTAATTACTAATATTTATAATATAATGTCATAATCAATTAAGTAATCATTTAATTATATAATATTATAATTAATTATGTAATCATACTATAACGTAATGTTATAGTGAATTAAGTAGTTATACTATAAATCTTTAATATAATATTATAATTAATTAAATTTTTAATCATTTAATTAAGTATTGTACTAATGTTTATAATGAAATGTTATAATTGATTAAGTAATCATACTATAAATCTATAATGTAATGTTATAATTAATTAAATTTTTAATTATTTAATTAAGTAATATACCAAATGTTATAAGTCAATTAATTAAAGAGTAATCAATTAATGTAATGCTATAATTAAATATACTATAAATCAATTAAGTAATTATTTAACTATAATATAATGTTATAATTGATTAAGTATAATATTTAATTAGTTATTAAATTTATTAATATTTATCAATTTATCATATATAATTAATTAATTACTAATTTACTATAAATGTACATAGAACTTGATAATTGAAGTAAATAACTAAATATATTATTATTCAATCAAATATACTATTTTATTCAAAAATAATTCTTTTAATAACATTAAAACACTTTTAATTGGATCCTAATTTCAATTATACACTTAATTAATTAAAACTTTAATATTAATATATTATAATATATTAAAATTTTTAATATGGTGTAGTTTATATGGAATAAGTATAATTGTATACTTATTTAATTAAGTTATTCTAAAAATTTAACTTTTTTCTATTTTAACATTTTTTATATGTAAAATAATGAAACCCCTCATTATTCACAAATATTTCATTGCAGCCCAAGTTCCAAAACAGGTTCCAAAAATCTGTTCCAAATAGGTTCTAAATCGGGTACCCGCTACAGGTTCCAAACCGGGTAACTGTTCCAAGTTCTTTTTCCATGTTCCAGTTTCGGTTTCCAGTTTTGATTTCTCCACATATAAGAACCAGAATCAGAACCGCACAATGTCAATTCCAATAAAATGGAAGTGGAACCTACCTACACAGTGCTGGTTCCAGGTAGGTTCCGGTTCCGGTTCTTCCCGCAGGTTCCGGTTCTACCCGCAACCCGTGCTCACCCCTAGTGATGCTAATGCACATGGAAATTTGTCTGAACATTTATTTCCTTAAAAAAAAAAAAAAATTATATTGCAATTAAAAATATACATAACTTTCAATCAAGAGTTGAGATTCAAGAAGTTGTACTAAAAAACTACTCACCAGCATTTAAAACAAATCTTCCATACATTTAGTTTATATTATTATACACTGTTCTTTTTTTTTTTTTTTTTTTTTTTTTTTATAATATCATTAAACCCACTTACGTATTTTGTATGTAATTTTTTCTATTGTAGATTATAGTTAGGTGGTCGTGGAAATTAATTTATAATGAAAGGAACTCACCAAAAGAATGGGTATAATAATAATTTATATATTTGGTTAATTTGTTATTATTTCATCATGATACAATACTAACCTTATTTGTTGCTTTATTTAATTTACAAATACTTGTAAATACAAGCTTTTTATTAATGTTAAAAAAAGGGGACATGAGAGACAAATATATAAGTTAAATTTTGGGACAACGACATTCTCACCCAACATTTGGCAAAACGACACTTTCCCACCCGTCAAGTTTCAAAATGACACTTTCCCACCCTTCGTCAGGTTTCGTTAGTGTTTTTTGTTAATATTTGACTGAAAATATGAAAACACCCTTAAATTGTTTATTTCGTAATTAGTTTATTATAAATAAAAATTTAGATAAGTCAAAATCTTTACTCGATCATTTATTAGTTTAAGTGTAAATATATCTTTTTTCCTTTGTTTATTTAATTAAATAGAATATTGTTTTTCTATGTTAATTAGTAAAAATAAAAAATATTATATTATGAGAAACATTATAAATTTAGTAAATTATTGAATAATATTGATGACATAAATAAATAAATATTGCGGCAATTTAACTTTAAACAATTCTATAGCATTAGGGATTAAATATATATATATATATATATTTTGGATTTTTAATATTTAACTTTTTGGCTGATTAAAAAATTATAAAATCAAATATTTAAGGATATTTTTATCTTTTTAATAAAATATTAACAGAAAATATAACAGAACCTAACGAATGGTGGGAAGTGTAATTTTGAAATTTGAAAGGTGGGAAAGTGTTGTTTCAGCGAACCTTGGGTGGGAAAATGTCATTCTCCCTTAAATTTTCTTTGTTAATGGGACCTTTGAATAACATCAGTAGAGGATCGTATCATAACATCCAGCATTGATAATGATTTTAGGTGAAACCTTATACTTATTCATGCAAGCATTAAGACATTGAGCCTTTGTACAATTCCCGAGAAAAGGTATGTGCCTGTGCTTCATCAAACATTGTCCCTATAAATTACAATTATCAAGTCAACTATAGCTGTAAAATATATAGAGTAATAATACATATTATTAACTTAAAATAACTAATATAGACCTACCATGCTAACATATATATGATTAATTTTATTAAAATCACATCAGCATATAAATGAATCAAACATTAGAGCAATAGTTAAAAGACGAAAAAACATTATATTTAATAAAGTATCTATATAATTCATGTTATAAAATCATCTTATCAGTAAATCAATTAAACATTATATGTAAATAATGAAAAATAATGAAAAATACAAAACTTGATTCATAATATTAAGAAGAATACATTACCTGATAACACAATCAACAAGAAGAAGGAAAAAAAGCATTGAAAGTTTGGTGGTCCTCATTGTTTTTTCTTTTAAGTGATTATTTTACTCTCTAAAGTTATAGTCCATAAGCAACAAAGGAAGTTAATATATATAGTAACATTTACTGGAAACTTCAGTTTCATTATCATTTTACTCCATTCAACAATTAATTAAAATGTTAACATTAAAAATGTGAATCACATTAATATTATAATAAAATGGTAAATTAATTTAATGTACCCAAGGGGTATTAATTGTTCTAATAGCATCAAATTTAAGTGTCACAATAAAATCATGCATGTGAATGTATTAAGTAGCGGATCCAGAAATTTCTTTTAGGGTGGGCCAAAATAAAAATTTATTATACATTACTATTTTTGTCTATTAATATTTTTGTTAGGGTGGGCCAAAATATATAAATTTACATATTAATATTAAAAAAAAAAAATTTTGAGGGTGGGCTAAAGTGGCTGGATCCGCCACTGAATGTACATATATGGTAACAATATCAGATTTATATTACCTAAACGAGAATGAGATTGCGTTAGATGTATACATTCTTGCTTTAATTGTTTCTAAGTTGATCAAAAGCTATTATATTATAATATTTTATACAAATAGTATTTAATGATTAAGGGTAAAATTGAGTTAGGGGTTTAAATTTTTTTTTCTTTCTATCAATTTCAAGCTGAAAATAATTTACAACCATTCCATGGCCTCTATGCAAATCTCTGCGAGCTTTGCTAATGTTTTTGGTTTCGTTGTATTGAAAAATATGACTATAGAAGTTTGATATCTCCAATGGCAATGATATATGATTATTATGTGCAGATAAGAAACTAATTTAATAAACAGTAAATAAAATTACGAAGAAGGGACTCAATATCTTTTGATGCTTTTGTTATTATTTATGTGAAAAGAGTCAGACATGAAGCCTTCATCAGTAGGGTTGGTCTTTACTCTTTACGTCAATTTTCTCTTAAGAATGTCTATTCAAATATCTGATTCTTGTATGAATCCATAAGGGGTTATGGATTATTGCATATCTCCAGGGTTTAGTTAATTTTCTATAAAACCATCTAAGCTGTACTATATATAAAATTATCAAAAAAAAAAAAAAAAAAAAAAAAAAAAAAAAAGTAGTGAAATAACCATGTGTATAACAATTTGTACTATATATAAAATTAGAGTAAATGACATATTCTCACCCGAGGTTTGGCAAAATCCTAAGTTGGTACCCCTAGTTGCATTTATTTCAGATTCCCACCCTTAAAGTGATGGAAAAGTGTGTGATGTAATGGTGAAGGGGTGAATTGGTCTTGCAGGAGGTGACACACGTTAGTAGATTGCCACCTCTAATAATGCTTTGGTGCACGTTAGCAGACATCGCCGTCGGTGTTTTTTGCGCTTTTTCGATGATTTTTTCACCCAAAATCACCCTTGTCACCACCATTCGAACCTCATCCTCCCCTCAACAAAACCTTACCCTTCACAAACCCTCACCACTCTCCGATCATCAGCCACGATAGTCCTAACATGAGACTATTTTTTGTCGGTTTTTAGCCGCTTTGAGTAGCAACAACCCCCACCATCACTACCATTTAACTCCTCGAATCCCCCTACAAAACCCCTAACCTTCCAAATCACTATAGCTCACTGTTTGTCATCCACCACTTCACCAAATACGTGACAAACACGAACCTTTTGGCCAAAGAACGACAATTAAATGGTTGGTGGGGACTAGAGGTGGCGGTGGGCCATGTCATGCCATGCCTAAAAATTCAAGGCCCTTTGTGCCGTGGGCTATGCTGTGCCAAGGCCCACAAAAATTTGTGCCCTAGCTCACAAAAATTTGTGCCCTATCGTGCCGTGTTGCCCACCAAATTTGAAGGTGTATGACACGGCGCGATATATAGTGAGTTGTGCCTTGGGCCAGCCCACGTGCTTTGTAAAAATATTTAATTTTAATATTTATAAATTATGGTAATTTTGATTAATTATTAATAATTATTATAAAAATATTTTATATTTTATATTTAGTGACATTTTGTATTTATATTAATTAAAAAAATGTACAATCACTATGAAATATAATAAAATAATGAGACATTGAAATATTAATTGAATTCCAACACTTTGTATTACTTATAAGTTATAATTATAAATTACAAATACAAACATAGAAATTAGGATTAAGAATTATTATACATCTTCATTTTCATTAATTTCTAAATTCTTAAAATCTTCAAATATATCTTCAACAACACATTTTTTAATTTTTTTCGTGTTGTACCGTGCCAGCTCACGTGCCTTTTTTAAGGCCCACAACACGACTCACATATTTTTCATGTCGTGAGCCGTGCTTTTTTATCGTGCCATGCCTTGTTGTGCCATGCTTTTTTCGTGTCGTGCTGTGGGCCGGCATGACCCACCGCTGACTCTCGTGGGGACATAGGGGTTTTGTGCAGTTGGAGACATTGATTGCAGTGGTGGTGTCCAATTGGATTTTTACCATCGGAATCGACCGAAATCCAGCGAAGAATAAGGAAACCCTGAACCTAATGACATCTGCAAGCAGAGGGGCCAATGTGTTGAGAATCAAAGGGGTTTTGGATGGTAGACTATGGGGAAGGTGATGGAGGTGACCAAGGGGTTCAACGCCATTGGATAGAGTCCAATCGGGCAAAAATCGAGAAGGTTTATAGTCACCAAGGGTGTTATTGAAGTAATTTGAAAATAAAATGATAAATTAGTAATTGTACTAATTTAGGGGTTAAAACATAATTTATTAATTTATTTGTTAAGGGCATTATTGTGATTGTATCCTCTGTAACCTAAAAATTGCTAATAGTATTACTTTAAGGGTAAAAATCTGAAATAAATATAACCAAGAGATACCAACTTAGCATTTCGCCAAACCTCAAATGGGAATATGTCGTTTACTCTTTTATATAATATACGAGGCAAGAGCATATTGCATGGACTTTAACTACCTTTTAAACTGACAAATTAAAATTAAATAGGATCAAATTCTAAACTAAACTGATTAGAGAGATTCTGAGAACTGAGAAGAGAACATGGAGAATAAGATGAAAGATGTTCCTTTGCACACGATATGACACCACACAAAGCAAGTTTTATTTTTATGTGGGTGGATCGGGATGGGCCGCTTTGCCAGTTATTATCCTGCAAAATATAATTCACTTGATACACTTGTTATTCATTGTTAAATAGATCATTAAAATTTTATTATTTGAATTATTAAACCACTCGAAACTTGCAATTATTTTCGCTCTATAGCATTCATTTTACCCTTAAATTTACACCTCCATTCACTTTTCATCTTCTCTCCACCCATTCTCATTACCAATGGCTTCATCCCAAATTCTCAACAACTGTTATAAAATCAGCGAAAACTATTCCCTCCACCACCACCACCATGACGGCCGCCCCCACCACCGAACATAAACCTGCGAATAGAAGCATTTTCCACTGTAGCCCCTCTTATTCTAACCATTACCATAATCTTTTTTATTTGTGAAGGTGGTAAAAACTCATACGGTGATTTTGAAGGTGGTGCTCTTGGTGATGATGATAAGGAGGAGGAGGATTATACTCCACTCCGTTGATGCAATCTGAAGTTTTTGCTATCTCATGAGGCCATACTCTAGACGGGTTTCTTGTTAGCTCCAGCAAAGAATCCTTCACATGATCAGCTCGAACCATCTCGCTACTTTTTTTCTGCCACCAAGAAGTTCATAATAATTGGAACAACTAATATTAAGAGAGTAGTTTAGTTTTGGTATCTAAAATGTGTTCATAATTTTACCTTTACTTTGAACACATTAGAACCAAGTCCCCTAAAATGGGTTATATTTGCATTTGTCACCTACAGAACCAATGAATTCAAAGCTTCCATCAATTTTACAAATCCATCAGAATTATGTTCGCAAAACACTTTAATAAAGAACTCGTTTCCATCTAATGGAGCCACTTCAACTTGCACCTTCAACTGTACAATAAATTTGACATATTGAAATTCTAATTACAGAGAGGAAGGAGATATTATGTTGAGATTTTAGAGTACATTGCCTCCATTTGTTGTGTCTTGTCATTAGTGATTTCTAGGTCTTGATTCTGCACTTTAGGAAGAGTACTGCTATTACCTGAAGCAGCTGTTTGACTGAAAATCTATGGCTTCATGATGTTGTGGTTAACATTCATGCTTGCAGTATTGTTCTTGGGAGTCCCTTCATCATCTGAATGCTCCTCTAGTTCATCTTGAAGCTCTTTTATTTCCTTTAGCAACTCCTTTATAAAGTTATTGCGTCACTAAGGATTGAATCTTTATCCATCAGAAAACATCAAACATCCAATCATTCTATAATACTGATACAATTTACTGTTAGAAAATATAATATGAAAGTAAAAAGAAGAATGATTTACTTTTGAAATTTTAGGAACCAAAGCTTGAAGAGCATAAAGCCTATCATTAAGCTTCTTCCTTCTTTTCCTCTCAGCTACAAGGTTTTTAAATTGAGGTCCCTTCCCCGCTTGCCTCTGATACTTGGCATCATCCTCATCATCAATCTGGTCACTGCAATCTGAGATTGAATCTGACCGTCCATTCTAATGCACATTATTAACTGGTGATGAGAAACTAGCATCCATGTTGCGTGTAGTGACCATCCATTGATCTGCTGCATCGCACTGTGATAAAATCAATCACATGTGGATCTTCAAGTACCTGAAATTATCATGCATCAGCGGTAACACATACAACTAACTAGTTGTAAGCAATGTCTAGTTCGGTTTCTCAAACTAATCTTATATGTTAAACAAAAAGAATAAGGAGAGAGGGTAGTGTATACTTCTTTATTTGCTAAGTGCCAATAGCTCAATTAGTCCTCCCACCACTGGTATGAAGACCTTAGTCCAGACTGTTTCCTGAAAATTATCGAAAGAAAAGTGACGTTAGATCAATTTTTAAAGCGGAGAAATGTGCAACGGATGCACATCCATTCTGCGTTATGTCAATGGATATGAATGTTCTTAGTAGGGTACCTTCATAACATCTGCATCTGAGCTATTAGAGAACTTTATCTAGCTTGGATGGTTTGAAATCCAGGTTTGTGAATGATTAATCCTGAATAATTATGAAATAAGGTAATTAGTTATATAATTGAAATATTTATATATAAGTAATTAAAAAGAGTTACGCATATGAATGAATATATATATAAATATTTACCCCAAGTCTAGGGGAATAGAAGAAGGAAGTTGAGAAAGAAGTTCACAAGATTTAGTTCTTGGATGTTGAATTATAACATCCTTACAAGGAAGAATTGAAGAAACTGGAAAATGAAGCTGTGGCCATTAATATTGTTCATCTCAATTCCAGCACAACAGCAATCCATCCACTCAATAAATCTAAGTCAAAAGAGATTCATATTAATAATGTGATGCATAAACATAGATCATAAAAAAGAAAAGAAAAGAATCTAATTAACAGACCTTTAATCATCGCTGAGTTTCGAAAGAACACAGTAATCCTATCATTCAAATCCTATAGATTGCCTCAGTAGCTCCACTAAATTTTAGATAACTCTCATGTTACCAATTAAGTGAATGGAAACATTAAATTATGTTTATGTATAAATAAATATAAATGAAGATGTAGGTAACGTTGAGTGTTTGCATGAGAAAGAAGAGAGAATTTTGTGGTTAGCTTAGTTTGGAGAAAGGGAGAATTTTATATAATATATGAGGTAGGAGCATATTGCATGACCAAACTAACTTTTAAAGTTATAAATGCATCATCAAATGTAGTAGTATTAATACATAATTAAGGTGATGATGTGTTAAATAATATATCTTATGTAAATAAAGTGATGACTAGTGTTTTAAAATTTGACACGGTTCAACCGGGACTTGGGGCCTTCACCGGGCCGGATTACCAATTTTATTACTCATGGCAAACCTTAAAAATTAGGACAACGATTGACAAACAATTGGTGGCTAATACGTTAGGGGTTTTGAAGAAGAAATGCCTCGGGCCAAGTTTTAAAACCTAGGTGATGACATATTAGATGATATGACTATGCCACGTATGGCGACAATAGGAACGTGAAATTTGAGATTATCTTGACATAAATAGCATTAGTCTATATTTATATTCGGTTCATAATAGATGATTAATTGTTGAAACTAAGATGATTCTGTGCATATTTTGGTTTAGATGTTACCATGAATAGCAATGATTTAAAGTTAAATATGAGGCAGTTTCGTAACTTTCGCTTGATTGTTTAGATGTTACCATGAATAGCAATGATTCTATGCATATTTTGGTTTAGATGTTACCAAGCATTAATGCTCCTGTACTAAAAATAGAAATACTATTAAATGCATAATAGTATTTCTATAATCTAAAGACATAAACGCAAATCTGTCATATATATATAGGTGCGTTTCCCTTACAAAGAAGACTCCCTTTTGATCCATTACATAAAGGTCTCCCTGTAGCCATAATTCTCCAAACACTTTTAAGAAGAAACAAAAAGCACAAAATGGCTTCTTTCAAAGGCTACTTCTTTCAGGCTTCAATTCTACTGGGGATGATGCTATTCGTTGCACCTTCATTAGCAAGGGTAAATGTGAAGGTGACAAAGGGTGTTGTTAATGATATTTGTTCCAAGACACAGAATCCTTCTTTTTGCTTGGGGGTTCTTAATCAAATTCCTGGAGCAAGTACTGCAGATCTTCCAGGTCTAGCCAAAATCACTATTGACTTGGCAAGTTCTAATGCTACAAAAACCCTTCAACTAATCAAATCATTAGTCCCAAAAGCAACTAATGGTAAACTTAAGGAGAGATACGGAACTTGCTCTGAGCATTATGATAATGCCATTGGTGACCTTAATGATGCTCAACAATACTTGAAAACTGGTGATCCAATGGGCGCCAATTTATCAGCTTCAGCTTCCATGGATGAAGCCGGCGATTGTGATGATGAATTAAAAGGGCTTCCGGCGGATCCTTCAGTCCTGAAGGGCAACCAGGACCTAAATAACATTTGTAGTATTATTTTGGTTATTGCTAACCTTATACCCCGTTGAAACATGTTTGTTTCTAACAAATTAGTAACTATGAAATCAAATCATCAATAAATTACTCCAAATGTATTTTGTCTTTCTTAAATCCTTATAAATACATCCCTCATATCCATCTTTGTGACTTTCATATTTTCTTACAGCCTCAGCAAGACACCAATTGCTTGAGTCACAGTGGCAGATGTATCCATCAAGTATGGATTTCAACAAAGATTCTAATATAATAAAGTTTTAAGACCATTTTGCAGTCAATAACTTCAAATATTTTTTTTCTCTACTAACATTATGTGCAGACTCCACCTAGTCATTCACTTAGCAGTAACGATTTTGCACAGTGTGCTCACCAGAATAAGTTAATATCTCAACAACATATTGGATCAGCATCAGCCTTAAATATGAATAACTTTGGAGAGCAAAAGTAGAAGCACGCATATACTGATTGAACACATGGATAATGAGGGGCCCAGATGACCAATATCTTTCATCAACATAGTTCAATTGATAATCTAAAAACATTCCAAAAGCTGAATTGTGGAAAGAAAGAGACAGAATTTGAGAGTATCCATTTATTCTCTTAAATTTAGATTTACAGCACAATGTATTTCACCATCACCGTCATCAGCATTACATTTATATGATTCTCCAATCTTATTCAAGACAATGTACCTAATATCCAGGGATAACAAAAGCAAAAAGTTGATGAATGCATTACCAGCACAATTCATGAACGCAAAGTAGTAGGTTTGTAGTCTATCAATAGAACTTTATCCAAATGGGACAGGAACAAGTTTTCAAATTCAACATGCACAGGATGAGCTATATACTCTGCAACACCCTCTGCGCTCTCAAAGGTAGATTCAAAGATATGAGTGAAACCTTGATGCAGATTCTCAATACTCACAACCCTGCCCCTGTTGCAACACATAACAAAATGGCAAAAGGGTCAAGATTTTTTTAACTCAGGTACCAAAACCACACTAAGTTATTGTTTTAAACATCGCAATTTTCCAGAAATTGTGTAGATCCAGACAAGTATATTATAAGCGTAATTGGTTAAACAACTATAAGGGCAGGCTGGCAGCTATACGATTACTACAATGAGCCACCAGGTCTCAAGATTTGCATCAAAACATGCTTATGAAAAGATTAAGAGACAAATAACAGAAGGTTTGGTAAATTCTTCACAGAATGTAAAGTGCAATGCTTTTAAATCCCAGAAAGAGTATTATAATCTTTCAATAAGGCGCCATTAAAAATACCATAGTAGGATTTTCCAAAACTCATAAACCCCATAACCCATATAAACAATAAGCTAAACAAGATCGTATATTGAGTGTTTATCGTATTAATATTCAAAAGACTTCATGGGTTCGACGAGATTGACGAGATTAGCATAGCCTTTGATGAGCTGATCAATTTCTTCTGATTGTACCTCGTCTTTGAACCTAGCGAGTAACATGTGCTTCACCACTCCTTTAGCCTCTTCCATTTCCTAATCTCTCTGCCGCTCGAAATCTCTACCTTTGTTGCTCCTATACGGTGTTTTCCGCCCAACCCACCCTGAGCATATTTTTATTCATACAGATACAGTTGTATGACTTGTCCTACATCTTGTAATATGAGAAAAGACTAGACGTTTCTAGATAATTTATTTGAACGACTTATGGAACATAGTGCTTAGTGCATTAAAAAGAAATAATTAATTTGTCAAGCATAATGTTAGGTGTAAATGACTTCGTGTTGAAATGGTAGAAGGAAGGATGTTGTCTTTATTTTAACAGATCCCAATAATTTACTGTAGCAAAGCACACGCTAGAACTCTAAAATGCATTGAAGCTTTCTTTGATAGAAAGTGGGCACATTTTAACAAAAAGGGGCTCACATAGGTAGTGTTCAAGCCGATAGTTTGTCTTTTTTTTTGACCAATTCCCAAGTCCAAAATCACTTCCAAAATCATGGTTGGACTCCTTGCAACTTTTACAAAACTTATACCTCTACTTGCAGACCTCACTCATTATTTTCAACCACCTCCAACAGCCATTAACAATATTAGTTTAAAGGTGAGAATTTTGAATAAATACAACTAAATGTATCAACTTAAAATTTCGCCAATCCTCGACTGAGAATATGTTGTTTACTCTATTTTTATATGATCTATATTTTAAGGTCCAAAAATCATTTTGAACCTTTCAAACCCATTAAAAAAAATAGCATATGAATCACAATCCAATAACAAAATAAATATCTGAAATGTCTAATTAAGAACGTGACCATCAGCCACCCTGCTTGGCACCGCGATGCCACCAGAATTCATGGCCAAACAGCCCTACAAACACTCCATATTATCTCGAGGATGAGGTTATATAATTTCCCCGCAAGGGGGGCCTGCTAAGGGCCATAAAAGACTTAGTTCTAAAGAATCACGAATTCCATCACTTTTACACTCTGTTTTGCTACATTTTTTGATTTTGTATTTGACTTAATCGTCCGAGCGGGCAATTGACATTCACATACCTCTCCGCGACAACTTCTGCCTGATCGATTATTTTTTGGCTCAAACAATGATAATTAATTGTTAGAAATATTGGAGCAATTGGTGAGCCCATCATGACCAGCCCAGGCAGCTCAACAAGATGATCAAGTATACTGTCAAAAACTTGTATATCACATTCGAAGCCATGAATTAGCAAGATAGATTTAATATTTTAGCTCATTAAATTAATTCTATTTGACTATAACCTCAGATTAAAATCAGTAATCCAAATGAAACCAGTAAATACTAAATTTACTAAAATGAAGAATAGTGAAAAAAAATAAAAAAATAAAAACTTTTTTCTCTTACTGAGGTTGTGATTGCAGGAGTTTTGTCACTGCTTCTTGCACAATTAATTCCTGTGTTCAGAATTTTTCGTTATATCTGAAGTATTCAGACCCATATTATAATTTGCCTAATATAATCTAAGCATATTGCACACTCGTAATCTCAACAAACTGTTTGAAAGAAGAAAGTGAGAAAATTGAGTTTAATTAGTTATAGTCCTTATGTAAAAGAACTTTATATTTAACAAATTATGGTTCGCTTTATAAATTACAAATTTTATGTTATAAGTCCACTGCTGTAAAAAGTTTTTGGACAGCTGAACTTTGAAAAATAAAACATCTTAATATTTTTTTATTTGAAGGTAAGGTAATTGGCCACGCCTTGGTACAACTTGAACTAAAAACCGGGATAGGGATACTTTCAAGTTTCAACCATATGCCCCTCTATCCATTTGGCCACAAGTTGGTGGTTAAACATTGTAATATTTGATTTGCATGTAGCCAAAAAAAAAAAAAAAAAAAAACATATAAATAATTAATTAAAATATCATAAGATATTGACAACTTTCTTAATTAATTACATTCCTTATAAGTTTCCCAAAGGAAATTTGGCTTGAAATAATTATAGTTTTGCGATATTGAAATGTTATTTGGAAAAGTGAATATTTTTTGTCTATTTTTGCAGGACTTTTTTTATTTGATTATCAATATCTTCCTTCCCAAGATAATAATTCATTTCCTATTTGACGTTTATACTAAGATATTTTTTTGCCATGTATTTGGCATTACCTTTTATGGCATCAAAACCTTTATATAATATAATAAAACACGAGGATGGTGGTCCAATTATACAAAGGAATGTGGATAATAATATTGTATATGATATCTCTACTTAGTCAATATCAAAAGATTCTTATAGCTTTTCTCCTTTTAATTATTCCTTTGAGTTTCGGATCCAAATATGTATCTTTGCTTTCTCTTTAGCCTTCACAACAGATTGTAAACTACAGCAAGCTTCAGCTCAAGCAGCTAAAGTATTCAGTTCTTGAATATCGGTGCTTTCTGCATATCTCTCAACAAACTGCCAGTGGATCAAAATCAGTTGAACAAATTGACAAGTTGCAGTTGATATTGTTGTGCAAGTTGGCAAGGCTGTTACTCTTCTGTTATGCAAGTTGCATGGGTTGTTATTCTTTAGTTATGCAAGTTGACAAGTGGCCATGCAACTTGCATCAACGTAAACAATCCAATGGTTAGAGTAAACCTGTGTAACATAGAATGTGCGGTTGGGATTCCAGAGAAATGAGGCAACACGTGACCTGCTTTCGTTATAAATTGTGAATGTAAAAGACAGATTGTATTTAGAAAAAATGAGAAGGAAATAAGTGCTTCAGTACTGACTCTTTACTTTCTGTTTTAGAATCTTCATATTTTTCTTTATTGTTAGTGTGTTTTTTAATGGTATCAGAGCCTTAATTGACAAACGTCAATGGCTGATCCTAAGTCCTCTACATCAACTTACATCAACACTGATGGAAAGATCTCAAGTTCGGTATCATCTTTTCCTCTGGAAAATACTCTACCAAACATCACCGTGAAACTAGGAGAGAAGAACTATGCCCACTGGAAGTCACAAGTACTCGCTGCATTGAAAGCCTACGAACTGGAAGGTTTTGTTGTAGGTGATAAATTTTGTCTTTCACCTTACTTAATCTCTCAAAATGATAACTCTGGAAAAGCTGTTAACATAGAGTACACCATCTAGAAAAATTTAGATCAATTTCTGTTTGGCTGGTTGATATCTTCCATTTCTAAAACAATGTTTAGGTATTAGCAAATTGTGAAACAAGTTTTGATGTTTGGAAAACTTTAGAAATGCATTTTCTTACTGATTCGAAAGCTAGAATACTGCATCTGCGAAATCTTCTACAAACAACTAGAAAAGAAAATTTGAGCATCAATGACTATGTACTGAAAATGAAAGAAGTTGCTGGATCTTTAACTGCCAGTGGAGTAGTTGTTAACGATGAAGAGTTGCTTATGTACATTCTTGACGGCCTGGGAACCGAGTATGATGTAGTTGTAGCGAATTTAACCTCATGAAGTGGAGATGTTTCTCTTTAAGAAGCGTAGTTCCTATTACACAAGCATGAGGTGAGGTTGGAGAAACAACACTCAGCGTATATAGGATTTCATGAAGCAGCAGTCTTTCTTGCAAATAAACAGACTATGAACTCTCAGCCACATCAACGGAACTCAAATGTAATAGCTCATCAACCAAACCAACCTGTGTATGAACAATCTCAAGGATAGATAGAATCACAGAATGTCTATTGAAGTGGTCGAGACATGCATCAAACTATTAGAAGCTTTGGAAGAGGCCGTGGCAGAGGTAGAATTTTTTATAAACCAAGAATGATATGTCAACTATGTGGGAAAACTGGACACATGGCACTCCAATACTATCACAGATTTGATACAAATTTTCATGGTACTCAGAATCATAGGTATTAATCTGCACCAATTTTTTCTCCTACACAAGCTTACTTTGCTAACACATGCTCTGCACCTTACTATACGAACCAATCTTCCTTGGTTCCCATGGACACTATAAGTAATCAGTCTCCAGCACTGAAGTATTAGCCAAATGCCTTCACCTCTCAACAGTAGCAACCTTCAGGTTCAGCCACACGTGGTATTGAAATAGTTTTTGATAACCATCAGAATGGAAATTTTTCACAAATGGCTACTTCTTTTACAGTCATGGATCCGAATTGGTTCGTTGACTCAGGAGCAACTCACCATATCACTCATGACTTGCAGAATCTATCTCTCAAAAGTCAGTATAATGGTCCTGAAACTTTACAAGTTGGAAATGGACAAAACCTTGAAATCTCACACACAGGTATGACCACTCTTCCCTCAAATTATCTGAACAAATCCATTTACCTTCGGAATATACTCTGTGTACCTCATGTAACAAAAAATTTACTCAGTATCTGACAGGCTATTCGCAAGTGTACGAAATCGTGCAAGTAGTAAAACTTGAGTAAATGAGTGTCAAATCCCAAGGGAACTACCTACCAAGTACCAAACTATTATATTCTATTGCTATATGATTAAATTGAAGTTTAAGAATGAATTTAATGAAAAAGTAAATAAACTAACAACTAAAAATTAAGTACTGAATAAAAGTAGAACTTGTAAACACTTTGAAGTAAAAATCAATATGACTAAACCTAGGGCATAGATTTCGCACCAATTTAATCCTATGTATTGATATTTGTTGTTAACCTAATTAAGCCTATTCTAAAAGCCAAATCCCCTAATATTCCACCAACTCTCTCTCGAGCAATTAGCAAATTAACCCTTAAGCAACAACCCAAGTTATCTCTAAAATGGATTTAGGAGCTAAGAGATCATTAAGATCTATGGAATTTCCCGGAGCCTCACAGATCGCGGTAACCTATCTCTAGCGTTCGCTCAATCTATGGTTTTATTACCTTAGACAAATTAGGTTTCATCTCTCGATCTCAACCCAACCCATGATATCATTCAACTCTCGGATCCTTAAGAATTGAAAGCATTACACACAATAATAAAACTTAGAATTAATGCTCAATAAGAATTAACAACAATAAAGTCAACACATATTCATAAATTGGGCTACATCTTTAGCCCTAGAAAGAGAATTAGTTCATAAATACAGTAATGAAAACAACCATTATATTGAATAACATGAGTTCAAGAATGGAAAATAGAAACACTTCTCTAATTTGTGAACGAGAATCGCAAGAATTCCGATCTCCAAAGTAGTGGCCGTCCTTTTTCCTTCTTTAAAATCCCCCTTAAAACTAATTAAAAATCCTTATTTATAGTCTAGGGTTTTCAAGTTACTTAGGAAAAGAATTAAAATCCTTAACCCACTCAAATTCGGATTAGGAGAATGCAATAACCCAAATAGGCCCGAGACCCATCGCTGCGGCGATGAGAAACGATCGCTGCGGCGATCGTTCTTTCTGTCCCCAGAGTCCGTGAACTTCAGAATTTGGTAAAGTCATCAACATGAACTTTGTAGCTCTTTGAATAAGCTTTCCAACGCCACCAGAATCGTCAATTTCCGATTACCACAGCTCAAGTTATGATCAAAACATCGATGCATGCTCATCTTAAAGGATTTCCAGATTTTACGTTGTAGTTTCGACGAGTCACAACTTTCTCGTTTCAACTCTGATTCTTGCATCGTTTGTTCCTACTTGTCACGAATTCCATTGACATCATTCTTTTTCCTTCAAATATCGGTTTGAACCTGAAAATACTCAAAATACACCCGTGATCCCGTAAAACGTATTTATGAAATAATAAATTCAAATTCCAACAATTAAACACCTTTTTCCACAAATAATCCAATTGAATCACCAATAAAATGTATACTTTCAAGCTCTTATCAGTATCTCTAAAATTAAAAAAGACAATAATGTTGTTGTTAAGTTCTCTACTGATGGATGTATTATTAAGGACAAGCTGTCACAGAAAACTCTGCTTCAAGGAGTTCTGAATAAAGGCTTGTACCGGCTTACAATACCAACCGTCGGGAAGACTGAAAATAAAGTAGAAGGTGACTCTCTGCACAGCCTTGTCAAGACACTTCCTTGTCAATCCACTGAAATGATTCCTCAACCGTCTCTGCATGTTACTTCATGTGCTCTAGTCAAGTTTCAATTTGGAAATAACGTCACCAAACTGACAGAAACTGCTCCAGCTAAACTAAGTGACGATACTGTGTTGTTATGGCATAGAAGATTAGGCCACCCTCATGCTTCTATTCTTAAAACCATTGTGAACAATATGAATGTAAAGCATCATGCTGATATAAATAAAATTCACTTTTGTGAAGCTTGTCAGTATGGAAAACTTCATCTCTCAGTCCAGCCTTCAACCTCTTCTAAATCTCTTGAATCCTTCGAGTTGGTGTTTGTAGATGTTTGGGGACCAGCTCCAATTGTTTCAGTTACTGGTTTTAGATACTATCTACTGTATGTGGATGATTATACCAGATACACCTGGATTTATCCTTTAAAAATTAAATCTGAAGTTTGTGCCACTGTCACTCTTTTCATTAAGCTTATGGAACAACAATTTGACAAGAAAGTTAAAGTTTTTCAGTCTGATTGGGGCGGTGAATTCAAACCTCTGGCCACTTATTTTTCTCAACAAGCATTCACTTTCATCATCCATGTCCCCATATTCACCATCAAAATGGCAAAGTTGAACACAAGCATCGCCATGTCACTAAAACTAGACTTACACTTCTAGCTCAAGCCTCCATGCCACTTCGTTACTAGTGGTTTGCTTTTCACACAGCAGTGTATTTAATAAACCGACTACCCTCAGCTACATTGATGCATAGCAATCCTTTCCAAATGCTATTAAAAAAGGCTCATAATTACACAACACTCAAAACCTTTGGATGTCAATGTTTCCCTTTTATCAGGCCTTATCAAAACAAAAGTTTTTTTTTCACTCTGAAGCATGCGTATTGTTGGGATATAGTTCACATCACAAAGGCTACCTATGTTTAAACAAACATGGCAGAGTCTACACTATCCAGAGTGTTAAGCTTAATGAAAGTTGTTTTCCTTTTGCTCAAGGTTTTTTTGATACAAACTCTACTTCTTCTAGAATACCACAGCCCAATTCCACAACCACACAGTCCCATTGGCAACTACCTTTATCACTCTTATCTGCTTCAAAACCTCTTACTGAAAACCACTACCAAAACTCCATTTCTTCCTCACCGTCAGTTCCTCCTTCCTCACATTTTACTCCTATTCATTTGGAGGTTGATCTTCGCCCATAAAACTTTTCACACTCTTTACAAACATCAACGTCTGCATTTGCTACTCCGAAACTACAAAATTTTCATCCCATGATTACAAGAGCAAAGGCTGCTGCTCTGCTTAGTACCACTACAAACACTACTACACCTACAAAACCTTCATTAGTTTCAGCAGTTTTGCAAGATCCACTTTGGCATGCAATTATGATCTCTGAATTTGAAGCATTGCAAAATAACCACACCGGATCCCTTGTGCCTTACTCTCCCAATATGATGTTGGTTAGTAACAAATGGGTATTTCGTACTAAAACCAATGCTGATGGCAGCTTCCAAAGGTATAAGGTTCGCCTTGTTGCAAAGGGTTTTCATCAAACCCTTGGTATAGACTATCTTGAGACCTTCTCTCCTGTTGTAAAAGCCTCCACCATCAAAGTCATTCTCACCTTGGCAGTTCACCATGGCTGGGATGTGCAGCAAGTGGACGTAAATAATGCGTTTTTAAATGGAGACCTCTCTCAATCTGTTTACATGACACAACCAGAAGGCTTTATTGACAAACATCATCATACTCACGTTTGCAAGTTACATAAAGCTCTATATGCATTAAAGCAGGCCCCTCGAGCATGGTTTGATAAATTGAAAGCTGCACTTCAGTCTCACGGCTTCCAAAATTCCACCTCTAATTCCAGTTTATTCTTTTACCATCAAGGAGTTACTAAACTATATTTTTTAGTCTATGTAGATGACATAGTCCTTACCAGAAATGATCCCAAGCTGCTAAATCTAATTGTTCAAGATCTTGACCACACTTTTGGTCTTAAGATACTCGGTAAACTACACTTTTTCCTTAACATTGCGGTTCACCATACCTCTTCTGGTTTGCTCTTAAATCAAATCTCCTATGCGCAAGATCTGCTCGTCAAACATGGAATGCAAAATTGCAATCCTTGCTCCACACCAATGATCCTCGGTTCCAAATTATCCCTTGATGATAGTCCACTATTTGATCAGCCTTCACTTTATCGAAGTCTCATTGGTGCACTCCAATACCTTACTCTCACACGGCCTGACCTGTCGTTTGTAGTTAACAAACTCAACCAATTCTTTAAAGCTCTAATCGTGAATCATTGGCAAGCTTGTAAACATATCCTTCGGTATATTCAAGGGACTCTTCATTATGGTTTAACTTTCACCAAAAGTGACACTTTGCAATTTGAAGGTTACACTGATGCTGACTAGGCAGGAAATATATATGATCGAAATTCTACCACTGGATATTGCATTTTCCTTGGTTCCAATCTGGTTCAGTGGTGCTCCAAAAAATAATCTATTGTCGCCTTGTCTTCCACTGAGGCTGAGTATCGAGCTCTTGCCCAAGCTGCTACTGAAATTGCTTGGCTTCAATACTTGTTTCAAGAACTGTGCATCTCCCTTCCTGGCATCCCTATTCTCTGGTGTGACAACACTAGTGCGGCAGCTCTTGCTTCAAATACTGTTTTCCATACCCGTACTAAACACATTGAAATTGATGTCCATTTCGTTCGTGAGATGGTTTGTTCCAAACGGCTTGTCGTCCAATATGTTGCTATTGCTTTTCAAGTAGCTGACATCCTGACGAAACCCCTCTCTGGTTCTCGTTTCTGCACTTTACGTGATCAACTTCATTTAGCTTCCTATGCTCCCTCTTCCTTGTTCTTGCTTGAGGGACGATCGGGTTTAGGGCAAGCTACAGACTTCAGAGAGAGGGACGATCAGGAACATAACAAATGATTACAGTTTCTTTTACAAATGATTACAAGTTTTTTTTACGAAAATATGCTTGGATGAATGCTTGAACTTCAGCTTGAGGGACGATGTAAACTATAGCAAGCTTCAGCTCAAGTAGCTAAAGTTTTCAGTTCCTGAATATCAACACTTTCTGCATATCTCTCAACAAACTGCCAGTGGATCAAAATCAGTTGAACAAATTGACAAGTTGCAGTTGATATTGTTGTGCAAGTTGGCAAGGCTGTTACTCTTTTGTTATGCAAGTTGCATGAGTTGTTATTCTTTAGTTATGCAAGTTGACAAGTGGCCATGCAACTTGCATCAACGTAAACAATCCAATGGTTAGAGTAAACCTGTGTAACATAGAATGTGCGGCTAGGATTCTAGAGAAATGAGGTAGCACGTGACCTGCTTTCGTTATACATTGTGAATGTAAAAGACAGATTGTATTCAGAAAAAATGAGAAGGAAATAAGTGCTTCAGTACTGACTCTTTACTTTCTGTTTTAGAATCTTCATATTTTTCTTTGTTGTTAGTGTGTTTTTCATAGATGATATATGATTTTCTGAGACCACAATTTTCCCAAGAATTCACTGATAAAAACTAACCACAAATGAAAACGAAATATTGCCACTTAATTTATTCATTTCATTTCCATGACGTTACAGCTGATAAAGTTGAAAATTAAGTACTACGCATTTATAACTTACATAACTTATTTATGTATATTGTATCGTATGTTGGCTATATATATTATAATGAGTAAACGACATGTTCCCACTCGAGGTTTGGCGAAATCTTAAGTTGGTACCCCTGGTTGCATTCATTCTAGATTCACACCCTTAAAGTAACAGAAAACTGTTTGATTTAACGGTGAAGGGGTAAATTGGTTATTTTTTAGGAGGTAACACCCATTAGCAGACGTCACCCTTGGCCTTTTTCGTCCTTTTTCGGCGATTCTTTCACCCAAAAGCATCTTTGTCACCACCATTCAAACCCACATCATTCTCTCTACAAAACCTTTCCTTTCACACTTGTCGATTGCCGACCATGATAGCCGTGACATGCGATTATTTTTTCTGGTTTTTGGCCATTTTGAGTGGCTACAACCCCAACCACCACCACCATTTGACTCCTCGCATCCCCCGCACAAAATCCTTAACCTTCCCAACCATGACAACTCACAGTTTGCCGTCTACTACTTCACCAAAAACGTGATGAACACAAACCTCTCAGCCGGCAAATAACGACTAAACAGTTGGTAGGGACATAAGGGTTTTATAGAGTTGAAGACGTCGGTTGAAGTGGTGGTGTTTAATTGGATTTTTACTATCGGAATCTAGCAAAAAACAAGAAACCTTGAACCAAACAGCACCGGTGATCGGAGGGGCTAATTAATGAGTCGGGAACCAAAGGGGTTTAGATGACGGACTATGCGAAAGGTGATGAAGGTGACTAGGGGGTTCAACACCATCGAAAATAGCCCAAATTGAGCAAAAATCGAGAGGGTGCATAGTCGCCAAATGTGTTATTGAAGTAAATTAAAAATAAAATGGTAAATTTATAATTGTATTAATTTATTTATTAAGCGCATTATGATAATTGCACCATTTGTAACCTAAAAACTGCTAACAATGTTACCTTAAGGGTGAGAATTGGGATAAATGTAATCAGGGGTACTAACTTAGGATTTCGCCAACCTCGAGTGGGAATAGGTTGTTTACTCATAAAATTATAATACAAGTAAGCATGTTTAATAGTTTGATCTACGTTAAAAATGAAGTACATGTAAGCATATATAATTTAGGTGATAACATAATGCTAAAGTCTTGATGAGTGAGGTGATAAATAGCAAATTGTTTACCAATATATAAACAAAACTGTCTATACAGCCTGTATAGATAATTATTGCACATGTTGAAACTATTATTGTTTGTTTAGTCAAAGTTTGATAGAAAACAAGGGAATGGAAATAGAAGAGCTCTGTTTTGCTTTGTTTGTCCTCTATTTTTATAGATAAAAATGTTTGCAGGATATATAAAATCTCACTGTTACTATTCACACTTCCAAATGGTTCCTTTGAATTCTTGAAAGCAAATATATGATATATCTTTACATCACTGGAATTATATGATATATCTATGAGTGATACTATGCATACAACTGAATCATACAAATAGACAAAAAAAAAAAAAAAAAAATGATAGAATAGTTATTTTACATAAATTTTGTATAATTTTTGTGTGTTTATATGACTCAATTGTAAGCAAAACATTATTATATATTTAAAAACAGAAATACTCAGATTTAGGCCTTGAGGATGTTTTGTTTGCTGAAAAGGCCCATTTCAATTCGGCCCATTTCATTATCCCCTGCTCGCTCTCGCAGCTCCTACACTCTCTTCCCCTTCGCGGCTCTGACCTGTAAGTTTGTGAGAAATGGAGAAAATGGGTGATCTCGTCGGGTCAAGACAATCGGATCTTAACAAGTCTTTCAAGCTCGCAATTCGTTCTCTTCTTACTACTTCTCAAAACAAGTAACTTTTCTTCACTGCTTAATTTTCTACGTTCTTTTCATTTACTTTCACTATCAATTCTCTTATTTACCACTATTTTTTTTAACTTTTTTTGAAATGAAAAAGGAATTCGGCAAAGCATTCAATAACTTTACTGCTTCTGAGCAAGACTGCCTCCACCGCCTATTCATCCAGGTCCCTTCTCTAAACACCTACTCAGACCTGTTTTTAATTCTTTTAAATTTTGTTTTGGTTAATGTTTGAAATTTGAACAAATGGGTGTATAGTTTCAGGTGATTACTTCTTTGCATGAAAACATTGAGGTATGATTTTCCCTTATGCTTTTTAAAGGATTTAAATACGCTGTTACTAGGCTATGATTGTTAATTTCAAACGTTGCCTCTTTTGCATATTACAGGATGAGTTTCAGTCTTTATGCCTTGAAACTTAGGTATATTTCTATTCATTACTTGGGTCCGCGGCTCGATGTGGTCAATTCAATTACTAATTAAATTCATTCCTTTTGATTTTATGAATTTGATTGGTTGGGCATTCTAATGTTGAATTAAATATGATTTTGAAGGCGGGAAACACTCTTGATACTGTGGAGCAACTTGTGGAAGAACAAGGCCTGGATCCATTGTCTTCAGATAAGTAGGTCTATCTTATCCCTTGATGGCATGTAAATACTTGTTTAACTGATAAAGTTTTATTGCAATATTCACTATTTGTAATAGATGTTTTTGTCACATCATTGTATGCTTGAGCTACATATTTTAAGCTGCTCAAACCAATACTGTCTGATTTTATATGGTCATTTGGAAAACTATTACACTTGTATCCATACACAGTACATTAACAAGAATGAGTGAAATGATTTTACTCATGATGTCTTCTGTATTAGAGCTCTGGTCTTATCGTATTATTTGAAAAGGGTAGTGTGCAGGTTGGCTTCTAAACACTATTTGTTTGGTTTTTTCGCTATGCATTGATTCTTTACTTGGTGGATAATTAGCAGTATTATAGAATTCATTGTTTCATGTTACTTTTAACATTTAGAATGTTTATTTTGTTTAGTGAGAGGACCTTGCGGATACTTGAAGCTGTACAGCCATTTCCCTGGACATGGTCAGAGCAGAGTACTTCATGTATTTAACAGCTCTAGATTTTATGTTCACATTCTGATTTAGCTCTAGATTCGGCTACTCCTGCCTCTAAATTAGGAAAAAGTTTTCTGCTATGAACATGATACATTCTGCAAGGTCTTTTTCTAAGTTCACTCTGCTATACATATATTAGATACGTAATGGCCAACTTACTCTTGAAGAATGCCATTAGTAGCAGACAGAGGCACATACATTGGTGGTGTCAGTCCCAGTAGACATTATGGTTTGATGCTTGTAACCATTTTTCCAGGATCAACTTTTCACTTTAATCTCCTACGTGTGATTAATTTTAAGATTTATCGTCCTTCATCATGAAAGAAACAGAGAATAAAACAAAGAAGAGCACAGTTGCAATCTTTTCTGACAGTGTAGACCTACTATTGAATGATATTAAGGAATATTATGTATGAACTAAAAACAAATAACCACTGATGGAGAAATGCTGACAGTGTATGTTTCTATACTCTCATCATCATCCATAACTCTGATGTAGTCACTATCGTGACTTTGTAACAAAAAATTAAAGGACTATCCAGCTACATTTGTTTCGTGCTGGAACTGGTTTCAATGACCCTTGGATTACTACTTGATCAATATGCAGTTCATTCTATATGTTGCAATGGATTTTCTTATTTCAAGTGTCCTAGCTAACATGCAGGACAAATATTATGGATGTTACATGTGATCTGTCAACAGCGAAGAAGAATGAGATCTAGTACTTGATGCATATGCTGGAAAGGGTGAGTAGTGTTTAGAAAAGATCAATTTTCTTCATTCAAAAATATAGATTTATTATTTTTGTTTGTTTTCAAGGGTTTTTTTAACATGCATTATGCACTTATTGATTGGTGGTTGAACCAACTTTTGTTGATTGGATGAAGAGGTTTTATGTTAATAAGATTTGAGCTTCTCTAGTTTTTTCTTAAGTAAGACAATTTGTGCATAGTATCTTGCAGAAATCCTACAGCAGAAATCAAGATGATGGGGATTTATAGCTGAATTTTTTTTCTTCATTTTGTACTCATGCTGTTCTTATAGTTGATCTGTTCTGTTTTGTTCTAAAAATATCTCCTTTATCTTGAGAAACAAGCAAGATGCAGCAACATTTGCCCATCAAATGTGCTGATTTACCCTCCTGCATTAAGGTTAACTAGAAAATGTGTCTGACATTTCTATTTAATTTCAGGTTCCCAGAAACCAATTCTTACAACTCAAAAATGTTTGTCATAGCACTTTGCAAATAGTCCCCTAGAATACACAATCTTTCTCTATATTGCCATGCTTTGTTCAATGATTTTACATTATCTTAGGGAAAAGTTTTGTGGGGAGCCGTGTTTGAGCATTTTATGCTATCAAGAAAGAGCCAATTCAGAAATCAGTCTATGCAAGGAACATTTGTATTGAATTCCCGTCAGTCTTGGCAGCCAATCTTACTTTTTGTTCCATTAAGTTAGAATGTTCCTTGACACCTTGCTCAATCTAATTTATGCTTTTATTGATTTGCTAAGGGTAATCCTGAAGTTGCTAAAAGTAAATCTACTACAAATATAGGATACACGATTCCTGGAAATCATTGCCTTTATTCAAATAATCTATAGAAAACGAAAATGGGCTCTATTATTGGCCCAAAAATCTTTGTTTGATTCTAGTAAAATAGGTACTTTACATAAATGCTTTTCTGTTGCGCAAACTGTTCTTATTCTGCTTCATTCATTAGGTTGAAGAGTAGAATCACCTGACCCAAGCAGTATTATAATTCTTTTGAGAGATTCATAAAGTTACTTTTAATATTTTCTGTAATCTTATGCTTTATGAGCAAAATGTGAATCTTTCATCACTGATCCAAACAAGACGGACTTTGCTCTCCTATTATCCAAAGAAGCTTTGTTAGGATAATTAAGGATTGTGCTTTCTGGCAGGTTATTGTCAACTTCCATTCAGTGCAGGATGCTTAGCAGAGGTTGGGTTGTGTTGTGTTGGGTGAGTTTGTCGGAAGTTTTGAAATTGTAAAGCTAATATCTCCACTCTCTCACATCCTACAAATATCAACTCTTTTAAAACTGGCCATTTGAAGTATGTTTTCCTCCATATAAACCTTTGAGATTTGGTAGCATGTATAGAGTCAGACTGGTTAGTTTGGAAAACACAAGTCTAGGGACTGCTTCCTTGGCAACAATTTCCTCCACTATGCAATAGCTTTTCTCATGCACTTGGAATATCTCTTCTAATGAATCACAATACGTTACATGCTTTCGATTGCCAATTCCTTCAAACTAGGGAGTCTTAACTGAAAAATTCAATTATAATTTCAATAATAACAATAGAAATAAATGAGATAATACAAATCTATATTTCAGGTTTTCCTTAAGAGTTCATTTCTCCAGGTTCCTGGCTTGATGTCATCTCACCACATTCAGAATTGGAGATGATTGTCTTCATCATACGACAATTCTTAATCCCCAATTCGAATAAGGAGAACAGTTCAACGAAATCTCCAGTGGAATTGCAGAATCTTCTTAGTCTTCGAAGAGTAGCTAGACTTACTTAAGTTTAGGGAACAGTATGTTATCTATCATCTCTTTTTCTTCTTCTTCTTTAACTATTATCTCTTCTATCAACTGACAATTCCATATCACAAGCTGATCCGGTTGGAAAAGACTTCTGACGATAGATGATGAAAACAAGTATTTTAAATTATCACATCCATCAAAGATCAAGCTAGAAGATGCTGGTGGCTTGAGCGGAAAAGGACTTTGGCCGTATGGGTTTGTTCTTTTGCACTGCATAAGTATCAATGAATTTACTTCGGAATTCTCAGTTTTCTCATTACAATTTTGGTTTCAAACTCAGAGATGCCATCACTCACATATTGATTTGTATTTTCTATGGAGCAAGAGAAGCCTCGAATTTTGAGTTGAATATGAGATTGAACATCAATTTGATTTGTGTAATTGCCATCTTGATAAGTTGATACGAGTTGTTGCTCTGTTTTGACATGAAGCTTTTACTCCATGACAAAATGTCTCCATCTTCAAGCATTGTCTACCAATTACTTTTTCCAAGGATGGGAATTCAAGAGTAAAATCTCCACAAAACAATCAAATAGTTGAAAACAATTGAATCCTCCAATCCTCCATCTCCAAAATGTGTTATGATTTCTTCTATCACGAGGCAAGAAGATATATCGATGTAACTGCATCTCCAAAATGTGTTATGATTTCTTCCATCATTGGACCATTAACTTACGGTTAGAATTAATGAATTTATTTGAAGTTAAAGAGAAGGTTATCTAAGTCAAAATCATCATATATACTTTTGACCCAAGAATATTGACATTAAAATTTTCAACAATATCAAACTTAACCGAGCCATTTGAATGTATAATATGGTAACTTTTTATTTGAGTAATTATACAATAATTACTAATTTAGAGTGGTTATTAAAGATGACACACACACACACACACACACACACACACACATATATATATATACCATTTGAATGTATAATATGGTAACTTTTGATCGCCTAAATGTTAATGATTTTACTCGTGCGATCAAAATCATAATGCCGGCTAATTCAATTACTTGATAATACATTTATTTGAAGTACCACTAATTTGACAAATTAATCACCGACGTTTAATATACTAATTTAGAGTGGCAATTAGAGAGGTCAAAGCCACATAAAAGAGGCATCAAATTATATTTTTCTATTTTCAGGAAATAATTAATTAGTTTGACCTTCCATGGTTAAGGTATTGATGTAACTTCAGGAAACAATTAATTAAAAATATATCAAAAGATAATAAAATTGATGAACACAGCCAACAAATGCATGCATACATTTATCATTTATGGACATGGAAATACTTATAAACACTGCGAAATACATATAAATACATTTAGCATTTTCTATTTTAGTTTATAGTTAGGTGGTCGTGGAAAATAATTTATAGTGAGAGTAACTCACCAAAAGAAAGGGTATAAAAATAATTTATCCCAAACTCACAGGTGCTGCTACACAAGCCCTATCAATCATAAATTTGAACTAAATCACATCTTAAATCGTTATTATTCAAAAAAAGTAATGCTACATGTATAAACTAATTATACAAATTATTTCCTACAAAGTAATGTGACAACCCTACATGTTTGACACACCATCTCCTCTAATCTGTTAAGTTTATTTCTAATTTAAAATAATCCAATTATGTTATAAAAACAAATCAATTTTTATAAGCAGTTTGCATATGTAGTGTTAATGAAGAGGTAGAATGCTAATTAGTTGAGTCACCGTTATTAGGTGATGTTAGTTATCAATTAGTTACGATTAGTCGTAGTCAGTTACCTTTTTATATTTTTGTTAACAGAGCACTATAAAAGTGCTACTTTATTGTATTATAAACTAAGTTGAATACACATGTTTTGTTAGCTTCATTTTACTTTCCCCTTTCTTCTTTCTTCTCTCTCAGTTTAGCTCTAGAGCTATCATGGTATCAGAGCCCTTAGACTAACGTCAAAATGGTAGATTTGTCTTAGTTCACTCCCAATTAGAGCAATTCTGGTAGAAAATTGACTATTGATCCTGTTAATCTCACGAATACACCTTCTATGTCTTCTTCAACTCTTCCAGTAATCTCCCCAAAACTAACTAGGGATAACTACAAATTCTTGAAATCACAAATTTTATTTGTTGTTGGTTTGCACGATTTAGAGGAGCATCTCATCGGATTAATTTCTTGTCCAACTCCATTCATCAAAATTTTAAGTCAAGAGTTCTGATAGAGCAACTGAAAAGAAACCCAATCCAACTTATAATCACTGGAAGAAGACCGACAAGCTACTTGTAAGTTGGCTTCTTGGATCTATCTCAGAATCTATTTTTAATGTTGTATCAAAACGTCAATTAGCTGCCAATATGTGGATAGCTTTAGAGAAAGAGTTCCTTACTGAATCAAGAATCAAAACTCTACATATTAGAAACTTATTGTAAAATATAAAAAAAAAAAAAAAAAAGATAACCTTAGTATTCATGATTACTTTGTGAAAATGAAGGGATTTGTTGAAATTTTATCTGCTAGTGGAATTGTAGTTACAGATGAGGTTCTTGATGGGTTGAATTCTGAATATGATGCTGCTGTAGTTAATATTACTACAAGATTGGAATCTAAGTTAGACCTCCTTTCTGTCCAAGAAGCACAAATCATTTTGTAGAAGTATGAGCTGAGATTGGAAAAAGCCAGTTTAGCATTAAACACGGTTATTATTACTGAATTTCAAGGAGGATCTGTACATCTAGCTAATATCACAATTGATGAGTCTAGTAAGAAATTTTAGAATGTACAACCTTCATTTAATACTAGACAGAATCAATTTCGACCATTACAATCTTAGCCTCTTGGTTTCACTCCTCATACCTTCACACCTCCCCAACCTGGCATTCGAACTAATCAATTTGCATAACAGAATCACCTTTATTCTTCTCAGTTTGCTAGTGGTAGAGGAGCTAGAAGAGGCAGAATCATTTGCCAAGTTTGTGGCAAAGGTGGACATCTTACTCTCAATTGTTGTCATAGGTTTGATACAACCTTTTTGGGAGGCAGTACCTCAATAGGAAAAGGTCAATTTGGCAACACCAATTTCTCCAGAGCATCAGAAGCCTTACACCAATTTCTCCAGAGCATCAGAAGCCTTTCAAGGCATACCTTCCCTTGACCTCACCACAGCTTCCTTATAACTCATATAACTCCACTCCAATACCTTATCCTAGCTCAAGATCACAAAATACCACCTCAACTGGCTTTACAACAGGGTCCAATACAACTCTAGCATAATCACAAAGGCCTACAAGATCTTACTCATCTACACCCAATGGACACAATCAAGTGTTCCTGTCATATACTCATCCATAACATTACTCACATCCTACAGCCAATTACATTGCTACCTCTTCAATTGTCTAGGATGCATCTTGGTGTATGGATTCCAGAGCCACAGATCACGTAACATCAGACTTAGCACAACTTTCAGTGAACTCTACCTACAATGGTCATGAGCAGCTTTAGGTTGGAAATGGTGAGTTGCTTTCAATTACTCATACTGGTTTTACTTCATTACCTTGTTCTTCTAGATCCGTTTATCTCAAACATGTTTTATGTGTACCTCATATCACTAAAATTTACTAAGTAATTCCAAATTGTGTAATTAAGGACAAACAATCCAAGGCCGTTCTTCTTCGAGGAAGGCTTAATTGTCAACTCCAAATTCCAGCTCCACAATCTACTTCAACCTCAAATCAGGCTACTGGTCCTTCTACCACAGTCCACATTCTCAGCCTTTAACTCCATAGCTTTTCCTACTCTGCAATCCACAAAGTCTTTATTTTCTCAATATCTCGCTGTTTGTAATAATTATGCTAATAACATTGGTGTTTCTAATGTTTCAATTGATGAACCAAGTAATTCTGCCATTTCATTTGTATCCTCTTGTACTGATGCTACTATTAGCAATAAAAGTCATATCATTTCATCCTTTTTAGCTGCAAAAAGTAGTGGCTTGCTATGGCATAAATGCTTAGGTCACCCTAATGCCTCCGTCCTTGCAAAAATTCTATAGTCTTTAATGTTAACTCATGCTATTACTAATACCTTCGACTTCTGTACAGCCTGCCAATATGGGAAATTGCATCAGATTGTATTCCTTAACTCTACCTCTCACCCTTTAGAATTAGTATATTTAGATTTATGGGGACCATCTCGTATTCCTTCACCTGAAGGTTTTAAGTATTACATTCAGTATTTAGATGACTATAGTCGTTTTACTTGGATTTTCCCTTTGAAAACAAAGTCTGAAACTCAACTTATTTTCAAAAAATTTCATAAATTGGTTGAAAGATAGTTTAATACTAGCCTAAAGTTTGTCCAAACTGATTGGGGAGGGGAATATATGAGCTTAGTTTCTTACTTTCTTGACCATTGAATTATTTTTTGGCATCCATGCTCCCATAGTCATCAACAAAACAGGAGAATAGAGAGAAAGCATAGATAAATATTTGAACAAGGCTTGACCTTGCTTGCTCAAGCCAACATGCCCCTAAAACTTTGGCGGTTTGTCTTTCAAACTGCCACCTACCTAACTAATAGATTACCTGCACTTGTTCTGTCTAACCTTTCCCCTTTTCAAGTCCTGTTTAACAAAATTCTAGATTACACAACTATTAGAGTATTTGGTTGTGCATTCTACCCTTACCTTAGGCCATACAATTCCCACAAATTTGATTTTCACACTAGGCAATGCACTTTTGTTGGATATAGTATGCATCACAAAGGATACAAATGCATGGCTTCTAATGGCAAAATTTACATCTGTCAAAGTGTTAAATTTGATGAATCTACCTTTTTTTTGCTTCCTCTTCACTCCTTTAGTCTCCAACAGTCCCTATTTCTTTCCCTTTTGTCTTTTTCACTGATAATGGTTCAGCCTCCTGTTCTATCACTACTCAGTCAACTCCAAAAAGACCTGTTCTTCCTGCCAAATCTTTGTCTCCTATTGTTCCTGACCAGCATTTCCCCTTCCATCCATGAATGCTCAGTAGAACTCATCACTACTATACTCCTCTAACTTAGTAGACCAGGTTAATAAATCCTCCTCTGTCAGTCCTATTGCTAATCCGATTAGTGAGTCCACTTTAGATAGTCCTCCTACATATCAACCTTGTGAGTCTACTCCTGTTAGTCTTCTTACAGATCAGAGTACTAAGTCCACTTTGTCAGCCCTACATTAACCAAATCAATGAGTCTTCTCCTTGTTTTAAGTCACCTGAACCTATTCATCTTACAGTTGAACTTCCTTTTGATACACAATCACCTCTTCTATCTCGACCAACCAGTATATCACTACTCAACCTAGCATCACATTCAAAATCACCTGAAAGCATTAACCTTATAGTTTACCTACCAATTGAGTCAAAACCTTTAAACAATCATCCCATGATTACTAGGTCCAAAGCTAAGTTTCATAATTCTATGTTAGTCTCTTCTACCAGTATTCCTTCTCACCTTGACAACAATGAACCAGTATGTGTCTTTGAAGTTTGAAGCACATTCCCATCCTTCTTGGAAAGCTGCCATGGAAAGTGAATTCACTGCTTTACTTTCAAATAACACTTGGGAGCTTATTCCAGTAGAATCTCATCTGAATGTGGTAGGTTGTAAGTGGGTTTTTTGAATTAAACACAACTCCGATGGTTCCATTCAAAGATATAAAGCCCGATTAGTTGGTAAAGGTTTCCAACAAACTCTAGGAATTGATTATCTTGAGATTTTTAGTCCTGTCATCAAATCCTCCACAATTAGAGTTGTACTAAGCTTAGCTGTCACCTATGGATATGACATCCAACAAGTTGATGTCAATAATGCTTTTCTGAATGGGGAGCGTAGTGAAACATTGTATATGACTCAACCTATTGGTTTTGTTGATCCTGCAAACCCACTCCATGCATGCAAATTGGTCAAGGCCTTGAATGGACTTAAGCAGGCTCCAAGAGCCTGGTTTGAGAAACTTAAAACTACATTTCTAAAGTGAGGGTTTGTTAGTTTAGTAGCTAATCTAAGTTTATTCATTTACAAGCTCAATAATCTAGTGGTTTATGTATTAGTTTATGTTGACGACATCCTTTTGACTGGAAATAGCTCTCAATTAGTTCAAGAAATAATACACAAGCTGAAGGATGAGTTTGCCTTGAAAACCTTGTGATCCCTTAGATATTTTCTAGGTTTTCAGGTGTATCGAATCACATCTAGCATCCATATGTGTCAAGAAAAATATACCAAGGATCTATTGACAAAAATTGGTCTGATGGAGTCTAAGCCATGCTCTACTCCTATGGTTTTAAGGAATAAATTAACTCTTGAAGACAGTGAATTGTTTGACAAACCATCACTATATAGGAGCACAATTAGAGCCTTGCAATATTTAACTCTGTCAAGACCTGATATTGCATTTTTTGTAAACAAGTTGAACCAATTTCTCAAGGCTCCTACTTACCTACATTGGCAAGCTTGCAAGAGGTTGCTTAGATAACTTAAAGGCACAACACACTATGGGATTCAGTTTCATAAAGTTCACAAGTGCAGTCTAGAGTGCTTCACTGATGCTGATTGGGCAAGAAATATTCAAGATTGCAGGTCAACTAGTGGTTGTTGCATTTTCCTTAGTCTTAATCAACTTCAATGAGTGCTAGAAAGCAAAAGGTAGTGGCCTTGTCTTCTACAGAGGTTGAGTACAGAGCCCTTCCACAGGGAGCTCCAAAAATAGCATGGTTCAAGAGCTTATTTTCTGAAATACACTTAAATCTCTCTACCATATCGATTGTGTGGTGTGATAATCAAAGTGTTGGATCTCTTGCCTCAAATCTAGTCTTTCATGCTCGGACCAAGCATATTGAGCTAAATGTTCACTATATTAGAAAACAAGTAATTTCTAACAACTTAAAAGTCCAATATGTTCCAACTAAACACCAAAAAGTTGACATCTTCACCAAATCTTTGTCAATTTCACAATTTGAAACTGTTAGAGATAAACTGGCAGTAACTTCTCCTATGAAAGTTGATGTTCCCTCTTGCAATTCTACAAAAGAAATTGCAGTGGTTAGAGAAGAAGTGTTTTGATGTTTCTTTACTGGTTGATTCTACTAGTGCTTAGAGAAGAAATATTTTGATGTGTGATGTGTATGCATTTTGCAGTGTTTTGATATTTTTGTGCCTGCAGTGTTCTACTAGTTGATTCTATTGGTGCTTAGAGAAGAAGTGTTCTGATGAGTATGCATTTTGCAGTGTTCTGATAACTTTTGTTCTTGCAGTGTTCTACTGGTTGATTCTACTGGTGCTTAGAGAAGAAGTGTTATGATATGTATGCATGCTGATATTCTAATAACTTTTATGCCTATAGTGTTCTACTGGTTGATTCTACAGCAAAATCAATTTCCTTGGTGGTCTAATGTACACTGATCCATTGCTGATAAGTTGATTGATCTTGTATAGTCTGAATAGCTATTGAGTTGTTTATGCAGGTGTTGAATGATACAATTATATAGTGCATCTCATTCCTAAGTCTCTATTCTTCTTTGAAAAAGTCTGAAGTTGAAGACTTAAGTGTTAAAGAAAGGCTAATGCAGTTCTGCAAGGTGTGAACTAACTATGCAACAAAGCAAACTGAAGGCCGAATTAGTCTTAGTCTCAGTTTATTAACCGAAGAATGTCAGAATTTCAAAAAGAGGTACAAGTAGACAAGTAAGCAATGTAAACTCCCAGTTTAGTTTACGAGAGGATGTTAAGGCAAGTAGTCAAGCAAAACAATATAAACTCCCAGTTTAGTTTACTGGAGGATGTTAAGGTAAATAGTCAAGCAAAACAATATAAACTCCCAGTTCAGTTTAAGGGAGGATGTTAATGAAGAGGTAATATGGTAATTAGTTGAGTCACTGTTATTAGGTGCTGTTAGTTACTAATTAGTTACGGTTAATTTCAATTAGTTACATTTCTATATTTATGTTAATACAGCACTATAAAAGTGCTACTTTATTGTATTGTAAATAAAGCTGAATACACACGTTTTGTTAGCTTCATTTTACTTTCCCTTTTCTTCTTAGTTTAGCTCTATAACTATCATGTAGTATCATTCTCATAACAAATAGAATAAAAAACTACATGCACCTATGATATTTCAAAATAGTTGAATCCAATAATTAAAAATCAGCCACCAAACCACCTTTTACTTGTAAGTTTGATCTCCTAGAATTCATTATCTAAACTAAAAATCTCACTTTAAAATTTGGAAAGCAAACAACAGTGATGTTGGTTCAACTAATTTTTTTTTTAAAATTCATAACCATAAATTAAAAATATCGAGATTACCTAGGCATTGTCCGTCCAACATCAAATCATAAGAAGTGACTAATTGTGGACATACTACAACTTTAATATTTTTGCCAGCATTTTCAAGTGGACTACTTCTTGGCACCACCTACATATATGGAGTTAAAAAACCCAAAAAAAAAAAAAAAAAAAATCAGCTGTGCTTATAAAAAAAAAAGTCCTTAACCTATAAGAACATTAATGAATGAAAGAAAATTTATACCTTGTTTGGCTCATTGAAGGAATTCTCACCCATTACATTGTTGGAAGTGAGTAGAGTCTTAGTCAATCTTGATGAGTTTATCAAATTTGACCTTAACCCATACACTAATATCTTTGGATTTACTTTAATGCTCCCAAATTCACAACCTGCACATGTGCCATAGTAACATACATAGAAATGGTTAGCAAGGTAGAAGATCTATATAAACAAAAAAAACCCCTTTCAAGAGTAGGTCAGATTAATGCAATAGGCAATACCTTTACTTTCAAACAACATCTACTGTCATTTGAACTCCACCAAGCTATTGCAGATGCAAGGATTAGAGTTGAAGAATTTGTGAGGAGGGTTGTATTAAGTAGCATTGCACCACTTGCATATGCTTGATAGGAGTTGGAGACAATTGCACCTGGATTCCATCTAGAAGACAATTTTTTCTAATGTTAGAATAAAACGTAAATAAAATAACAAGGCTATATAAATTCAAAAGATGGCAAAATTAGCTCCTATCATATACATTCACAAACAGTGGTGTATAGCATAACATTGCAACACATCACTGCAGCAAATAAAGTTATAATTAGTAGTTTACCGTCATTTTAGTTAAAAATTACTTGGATTGTGATCAAATTGGAGCTAGAAAGAATAGTGAAACTTGTGTGATATATTATTTAAACATTTGTTTACTCAAACAAAAGATAACACTTGGATTTTTATGCATATTGGCAAACCTATTCCTTTCCAGGCCAATGAGGAATCCAGCTTCCCCTAGTGCTACTAAAAGGCTTATGTTAAATGAAGCTCAAAATAGTGGCATTTGAGGTAGTGGGAGTTTTAATCTTGGCCATTGCTTGTTAACGAGATCTGATGGTTGCCATCTGTCCAAGAAAGTCAGAGCTATAAAAGAGGCTAAAATTCTAAATTTGAATCTTTCTTTCAACTCTCTCTTTTACAATCAACATAGTGCTCTGCAAGGGTTTCTAATTGAGTCCAAATTTCTTGTAATCAATTTTAGATCTCTGTAACTTTGGCTTGAAGGTCGAGCTTCCTTCAAGGGTAGAGAATCCAGGTTTTGATTTCTCTTGTGATTAAAGGTTACAATTATAATTTGGGGATTGATTGAGTGTGCAAAGATTTTGGAGTTGATTCGGTCTTGGAATCTGTAAACTTCTAATCTCTTAGTGCAATAAGCCCCAAAAGTTCTTGGAGCTCAACGTGCATGTAGCTTATTCCCAATTTTGGAATAAGTGAACCATGGTAAAATCCTTGGTATTCTTGATTGTGTGTTCATGCTTCTTTGGTGTGTAATTTAGATTCTTTGGAATGTGTTTGATGTTTGTTTTATAAATTGAGTTCTAATTTTACCATAATAGCTTCCTGTGCTACTATCTTTTCCATACATAGAATATTCACTAACAAACACCTGCACTGTATTGAATAACCTATGATTCCCAAGTCTGAATCAAAACAAAACTATGGATCATACAGAGGTGCATACCTTTGGACCGCTACGTGACGTATGGTCAAAGCCTTAGAAAATAAGTCACTGACATTTGTATAAATCTATTTAAGAATAAAAGAATAAAAACAAGGTTACTTTCATTGTGAAAAATGAAAACATTTTATCTATTAATATGCAAGAGTTGCGTCAAGAATTTTACATGAAAATCATATAAATCAGTTGGATGATCTAGTTGATCCATAGATTCGTCATAGTTTGAGATTATTTTGATGTCTGGATAGTACCCTTTTATCGCATTGTAGAACTTGGGGTAGTCCCCTAGTCATTAAAAAAAAAAAAAAGGGGTGAGTATATTATATCTATAAATGTAAAAGAGCAGGGTAACATTTGGGGTTTTAGGTTTATTAAATTGTTGAAGAATTTATTAAATCTTATTAGAACTCATTAATAACAAATAATCCTAGAAATTTAGAAGAGATCATTAATGGATAGACATATGACAGAGTTTACTAACCATATATTTAACTTCAAAGTGTAAATTATAGATGAGAGTTTAATGTCACATGAATGACCCTTAGATTATTAAGAATTTACTATCAAATCACATTCATTCTCAATAGATATCTATAATTATTTGACCATAGACAATAGCTCTTTCATATAGTAAAAGTTTAATTTAGTTACCATTATCATGGTGCACTTTCTAATCTTTTAATAACTTGAAATTAAGAGACTCAAAAGAGTATAAATAAACAAAAACAAAAGAATGAGTTAGAACAAGATACAAACCTTTATTCGCATTTTTCTGTAGAGTAACATTCTTCATTTCCAACAGCAACATATCTTAAGTCAAAAGGTTTAGGGTATCTTTTTGCAGCTTGTACATACTCCCATTTAGAGCTTGGGTTACCCATAGCAAACTCAATGCCATCAAGGGCTTCTTGTAATTGAAACAAACAACATACCTTCCAATCAAAAAATTATCAGCTTTGGAAAAAAAATTACAAGGTTAAGCTGAACAATATAGGAGGAAAAAAAAAAAGTAATATATATAGTAACATTTGATAGAAATTTCAATTTCATTACCATTTTACTCCATTCAACAATCAATTAAAACATTACCATTTATATGTTAACATAAAAATGGCAAATTAATACATGGTAACAAAATCAGATCAATTTTACCTAACTAGTAATGAATAATTAATAAAATGGTAAAAATTAATTAATATATGCAAACTAGCAAACTGTCATCAGCCCTTCCCCCTTCAGCCAAGCCCTACCACCCCATGGCCCCTCACCCCTTCCTTCCCAGTGCCTCAACCTTTTGGCGAATCCCCAGGTAAGCATGTTCAATAGTTAGATCTACATTAAAAATGAAGAACATGTAAGCATGTATAATTTAGATGATAACATAATGCCAAAGTCTCAATAATTGAGGTGATAAATGGCAAATTCTTTACCAATATATCAGCTAAACTATCTATACAGCCTACATTAAATACATAGATCATTATTATACCATGTTGATATTATTGTTGTTTGTTTACTGAAAGTTTGAGAGAAAACAGGGGAATGGAAATAGAAGAGCTCTGTTTTGCCTTGTTCCATTCTGATTTGATTGATAAAAATGGTTATAGGACATGAAACCTCACTTTTTTCCTTTGCACTTGTAAATGTTCCTTTGATTTTTGAAATCAGAATATGATATATGTTTACATCACTGAAAATCGTTTGCCAACTTGGTGAAATTAGAATAAATAAAACAAATCCAGCATGTACAACAATAGGACAAATGTGTTAATAGAGGGTTCTCCATCAATCAACCAAATATGAACACAAGATCAGTGAAGATCGCAAAAACAAATCCCCCTTCAAATGAAGGAAATTGGAGCTGTTGTATCGCAATCTGAAATGGTATCTTATTCTTGTTTGTGCATGAAGAATTACCTCAATATTTCTTAGAGCTCTACACATTCTGTAATTATAAAGCATAACATATTGAATTAAGATAATGAAAGAAAAATCATTCGAGCAATTCAATATATCAATCACAAATGAAATGCATGAGATATTTTGGTGAGTCAATATAATACCATTTTTTCTCTGATGGCATATGTATTTTTGTGGGTAGATGATTACTGGAAGGAGAAAAAAAAAAAAAAAAAGTTACCCTGTTGGTATTTTAATTGTCTATTTTGATTACATTTTAATTCTGCCATATGTATTTAATCTTTATATCCTGTAACTGCTTCTAATCTGCAATTATCATTTCTATACACAATTCTTTATTTGAATGAACTGTCCTTGCATGTGTAGACATATAATGTGTAGACATATACATCTTGAACAAACAGAAGTGATTTAAACGTAACTTTTTATGTAGTAATAGTAGTTTGAAAATAATTATAGAATTTCGGGGAAAACTGTTTGAAAACTTGAGAAATCGGAATGCATAAATTACTCTCGACCCCCAACTGTTTAACAGTCCTTACTTCTTTTGTATTAATTTTGACAGAACATGGATAAAATAGGCAGTGCAGCCTAAACTATAAGATTAATCGATAAATTTATTTATGAAACCATAAGGGGTTTTTATGATTACTATATATGTGCAGGGGTTCAAAATAATTTTCTCATAAAACACATCCAAGTTGTACTATTACTATATATAAAATTATAAAAAGTAGTAGTACAATAACCATGTGTATAATTAACAATCTGTACTATATATAAAATTATAATTCAAGTAAGCATGCTAAATAGCTTGATCCACGTTAAAAATGAAGTACAGGTAAGCATGTATAATTTAGGTGATAATGTGATGCCAAAGTCTTAATGAATGATGTGATAAATAGCAAATTGTTTACCAATATATCAACATAACTGTCAATACAACCTACATTAAATAGTAGATCATTATTACAACGTGTTGAAATTATTTTTGTTTGTTTAATAAAAGTTTGACCAAAAACAAGGGAGCTTTGGAAATAGAAGAGCTTTGTTTTGCTTTTTTTATTCTCTGATTTGATTCATAAAAATGGTTGTAGAACATATGAAACTGTTTTCCTCTACATTTCTAAATGTTCCTTTGAATTCTTGAAAGCAAAATATGATAGGTTTTTGTAGGAACTTAGAAACAGAGTTGGTGTACATGGAGTGTTTACTTGAGCTCTGTTATGGCCTCCTGGGTTTTGGAAAACTCTTGAGAGGAAAAGGACTTTGTCTATATGGGTTTGTTTTTTAGCACAGCGTAAGTTAAGGTGGAGCAAGCAAGTGCTTTTTCGATAAGTTACTATTATTGATTTAATACAAATGCTTCCTAATATTATAGTCTTAACAAATTTGAAGAAATAAACAATCACTTTCGATCAGTTACACCACTAAATGCTGATAGTGCATATAATGCATCAACACAAAATTTAAAAAACAAGATATTTTAGGTGATGTTTAAAAAATTTGAAACATGAGAGACAAATATATAAATTTTATTTTATTTATTAATGGGACCCTTGATTAACATCATATCATACTATTCAGTGATGTAGCAACACTTATCATCTGTTAGACATCCCGCATTCATAAGGATTTTCTGACTCTGCTTATACTTAACAAGGCAAGCGCTAAGACATTGAAACTTGTCACAATTCGCAGGAAAAGGTATGTAAGAATCACAATCATCTGCCTTTGCCTCTGCTTCATCAAACATTGCACCTATAATCTCACAATATCAATTATATATAGCTGTAAACATAGAGCCAATAAACAATAAAATATCACAAGCCCTATCAATCATAAATTTGAACTAAATCTGTAATGCCCGCATTGAGATTCATGGCTTTTAAATGTTGGTTGTTAACCCAAAGCTAATTAATATGTTGTGTTGTTGAATGGTTGCTTTGAGCTAAGTTAATATGTGTTGAAATATCTTGGAATGCCCTGAAATTGGTGAAGTCTTGCGGAATTTTGGAATTGCAGGCTTTGCCGCAACGAAGAAGGAGCTTGGCCGCGGCGATGTAGCCTTTGTAATTTTTCGCCGGGGCAAATAAATAATCTTCACCGCGGCGAAGGGCCAGCTAAGATTTTGGTTAAGTTTCCAGAGAATTCTTTCCTAGGGGCAAAATGACCATTCTACCCCTAATTAGCAGGAAAAGTGGGGAGTAAAATGCAAGGAAATTTCATGGAGAATAGTTTAGAATGGGGGTGAATTTGTAAAGAATTAAAGGACAAAGGTAGAATTTTCAAGAAAGAGTAAGGGCAAAATGGGGAAGAGTGTATATTATATGAGCTAATAAGGGATTAATTCTCAAAACCCCTTCATTTCCCTTCCTCCATCGCCTCTTCATCCCTCATTTTCTCTCAATTCCTCACTCAATATTCCAAGGATTTTTGAGAGCTTTGGGTTAGAATTTGATAAAGAATTGATCCTAAGCAATAAGAGAAAATAAGAGAAAGCTAAAGTCCAACAAGAGTAGAGAGCTTTAGTGAAGACTACTCAAGCATAAGGTAAGTAAATCCAACCTAAATTAAGGTTTAAGAAATCATTTGAGTAGACATTTCTTTATGCATGTATATATTATGCTTGTTGAGTGATTGAGATGATATGAGTATCTATTTATGTTGAGATTGAATATATTTGAGTTATGAGAAGTGTTTATGATTGCATGATGAGAGATTGAAGTTGAGTTGAAGTTGTAGGAGTTTTGAGTAAACTTTTTGTTAGTGATTTCCTTGACATGAATTAAGAGCATATGAGAGAGTTTTCTCCCAATTTTGGATGGTTAAAGAGAGAAGTAGAGTTTTATATGCACACTTATTGTTTGATGAAATGCATAAGAGAAGCATGAGTATGAGTAGAGAACCTTAATTATTGCAACATTGCATATTTGCATTTCATGAGTGTATTAATGAGCATGAGCCATCCATATGCATTAATTGTACATTTGAGAAGTAGCTTGAGAAAGAGTAGAGAATTTTGAGAATAAGCTACTCTAAGAGTAAAGAGAAAGAGAGAATAAACACTAGAGAACAAAACGAAGAGAAATGCAAAAGAAGAGAATATAGTAGGTTTTACGATGGGGAACCCGTGAGTGATGAGTAGAAGTCAGGAGTAGTGGGGGTGACAGTGTCATCTAGAGCCTGCCCTCCTGCCGTGCCTCCAGTAAGATGGGGCCATGACATTCAAAAGAGAGAGAGAATGAGTAGAAATCACGAAGAGTGGGAGCAAGTCCCGGCTGTGCCTCCGGTAAGATAGGGCCGTGACATTCAAAAGAGAGAGAGAATGAGTAGAAGTCATGAAGAGCGGGAGCAAGTCCCGGCTATTCCTCTGGTAAGATGGGGCCGTGGCATTCAAAGAGAGAGTTAGTAGAAAACAGTTGTAAGAAAGAGACAATAGAAAGAATTAAAGAATGACAAAGCTTGAGATAGAATGAGATAGAATGAGAGAGCTTGAGAAAGAATGAGAAAGCTTGAGATAGAATGAGAAAGTTTGAGCTAGAAAGAATAGAAAAGAAGAAAGAAAATGCATTTGTATGCATTATTGCACGTGCATCTCATTCATGCATGCACCATGATTTCCTTCATGGTTTGTAAGAATAAGAATAGAATGAAGAGAATAAGAAAGAACCATGATTTCCTTTATGGTGAGTAAGAATCAGAAAGGGAGAGAAAAGAGTAAGAATAGAAAGAGAGGGCAAAACAGAGAGAAATAAAGAATAGAAAGAGAGAGCAGAACAAAGAGAAAGAAAGAATAGAAAGAGCAGAACAGAGATAAAGAAGAATAGAAAGTATTAGAAAGAAAGAGAAGAACATTGAGAATTAGAAACAGAAGAAGAGTAGAATAAGGAAAGAACAGAAGAGTGAGTTGCGGGGGATAAGTAGGAGATGATTTACTTACTGAGCATTTTTGTGCTCACCTCGTTGTTTTCTCCTGTTTTACAAGAAATAGGAGCAACGGTTGGATGGATGTCGAGGAACGGAGAGTATTGGCACTACTATCCACCATTTTTGATGTTTTTATACATGATATTTTATACTATGTAGAAAGCTTTTATACATATTATTTTGTATATGTAAAGAATTATATTTTATGAGTAAAGAAAATTTGGGCCCAACTATTTTTCATATGCTATGTTTATATGCTTTTCATAGTGTGTATTATGAGAATAGTAGTAGGAAGCAGCTGTTATAAAATCACAACTTAAATCATTATTATTCAAAAATAGTAATGCTATATGTATAAACTAATTATAAAACTATTACACACAAAGTGATGTGGTAGCCCTATATGCTTGACACATCATCTCCTTTGATTTGTTAAGTTTATCCCTAATTTAAAATAGAGTAATTTTTCATACAAACCTTATATGTCACCACTCTTTAATTGACACATCAATCATCTAATTTGTTGAGTATTTACTGAATTGACTTTTTATGTATATCTATTTATTCATTTTATGACACATAAGGTTGTATGGAAGAATTTGTATAAATAGTATTATTCTTTAAAATAATCCAATTACATTTAAACATATCAGTTTGTATGTTATTCTCATTAAAAAAAAAAAAAAAAAGTACATGCATCTATTATTTCAAAATATTTTAATCCAATAAATAAAAATCAGCCACCAAACCACTTTTTAACTCATAAGATGGATCTCTTAGAATTCATTATCTAAACTGAAAAATTCTCTGTTTAAAGCTTCAAATTCTCAATTTTTTCGATCCCCTTTATACTTGATGCCAACTTATCTCTTTGGAAACATGGACATCAAGTTCTACTTCTGAAAAAAGTGAATGGTGCCACCAATGTAGTAGGGGGAGCATATTCTATGGAGCAAGAGAAGCCTCGAATTGTGGGTTGAAAATGAGATTGAACATCAATTTGATTTGTGTAATTGCCATCTTAATTAGTTGATACAGGTGCTTGCTCTGTTTTGACGTGAAGCTTTTCTGTTACATTTTTGCTTGTGTTTCTTGATTTCACAGTTGAGTGTTTAGGTGAATATGGATGGAGGATACTTAGAGTGGTGTCTATCTCTAAGAGGATAGAACCCTTTACCTAAGAATGAAGATGGGAAATATTTGGTATCCCAAAAGATCTTCTGTATCAAATCTTATCCATTTCGTCACATCTCTATTTTAGGCTTTTATTGAAAACATAGGCTTTCAATCTAAAGCTTCGAATTGCCTCTTCTTTATCCCTTTATTATGTACTGAAAATGGTTTTTTTAAGGTGGAGTAGCAAAGGGCTTTTGTTCAGTTAATATTACTGTCTTAATACAAATACTTCCTAATATATTATATAGACTCTCAACAAATTTAAAGAACTAAACGATCACTTTCGTTCAGTTACACAACTAAATTATCCTTCATAAGAAGATTCAATAATGCGCATGTGAAAGCAGAGCAAAAAACCTCAATCCTAATAATGCAAATAATGCATCAACACAAAATTAAAAAAACAACATAGTTTAGTTGATTAAAAAAAAAAAAAAATGTGACATGAGAGACAAATATGTAAATTAAATTTTATTTATTAATGGGACCTTTAAATAACATCAATAGAGGATCATATCATATTATCCAGTGATGCAACAACACTTGTCATCTGTTTCACATTTAGCATTGATAATGATTTTGGGTGAAGCCTTATACTTATCCATGCAAGCGTTAAGACATTGAAACTTTGTACAATTCCCAGGAAAGGTAAGTGAGAATCACAATTATCTTCCTTTGCCTGTGCTTCATCAAACATTGTACCTATAAATTGTAATCTCACAATGTCAACTATAGCTGTAAAATTTATGTAGGGTAACAATACATATTATCAACTTAAAATTACTAATATAGACCTATCATGTTAACATATATATGATTCATTTTTCTAAATTCACATTAACACATAAATCAGTCAAACATTAGATGTATAGTTAAAAGGTGAAAACCATTATATTTATAGTTAAAAATGAAAAATATGAATTTAATATAAAATATTAAAAGAAATGTATTAACAGATGAGAGTACCAGGAAAAGAACTAGAGGCACTGAAAAATATTAATAAGAATATATTACAATGTTTGGTGGTCCTCATATTTTTTTTTTTTTTTTTTTAAGTTTTTTTTTAAGAGATTATTTTACTCTCTAAAGATATTACTTATAGCTAGTAAGCAACAAAGGAAGTCAATCATCACCATTTTACTCCATTCAACAATCAATTAAAACGTTAACATTAAAAATGTCGATCACATTAATATTATAATAAAAAGGTAAATTAATAAATGTACCCAAGATAGAATGGTATTAAAAGTTCTAACAATATCTAATTTAACTGTCAAAATAGAATCATGCATGTGAATGTATATGTGGTAACAATATCAGATTTATTTTACCTAAATAGTAATGAGATTACATTCTTGCTTTAATTGTTTCTTTGTGGCTGTAAAACAACTAAATCTAATATTGTTACACCTATACCATAAACCAAACAAATAATGCAAAACTTTACTTATCATAATCAATAGCTAAAACTAACTTGCACGTCTACTCCTCCCAAACTCACATGTGCTGCTACAAAAGCCCTATCAATCATAAATTTGAACTATGTCACAACTTAAATACCTATTATTCAAAAACAATAGTGTTACATGTATAAACTAATTATAACAACTCTGTCATGATGTTAAAAATATTGAGATTACCTAGGTATTGTCTTTCCAACATCAAATCATAAGAAGTGATGGAGTGTGGCAATATTACAACTTCCATATCCTTGCCAGCATTTTCAAGTGGACTACTTCTTAGTACCACCTACATATCCAAAGTTAAAATAATAATAATTCAATTGTGCTTATTAACAAAAAAAGTCCTCAATCTCTAAGAATATTAATGAATGAGAGAAAATTTATACTTCCTTTGGCTCCCTAAAGGAATTTTCATCGATTATATTGTTGGAAGTGAGTAAAGTATTATTCGATCTTGATGAGTTTATTGAATTTGACTCTAAACCATACACTGATATCTTTAGATTTACTTTATTGTCCTGGAATTCACAACCTACACATGCGACACAATAACATACATACAAACGGTTAGCTAGCTAGAAGATCTATACAAACAAAACAACTCCTTTCAAGAGCAGGTTGGATCAATGCAATAGGAAATACCTTTACTTTCAAAAAACTTACCTCAAACACAGGAGCTCAATCCAGCCGCAATAAAGTGTCAATCGTTGGTGAAGACTAAAAAATGAAGATTGCGAAAATGCGAAGACTGAACTCATCATAGCCAAAGTTCAGTTGTCAAAGCTTGGAGAATGAAAGAAGGCGGCAAGTTTGGGAAGGGCTGTCATCGGAGAGTGAAGATGGCGACTAGTCTTCGAGAGTGGAGATTATGGAGAATGGAGAATGGAGAGGGAGGTAGTGAGTTTGAGAGGGGTTGGCCACTGGAGTCTTGGAGAGTGGAGAGGGAGGCAATGAGTTTGAGAAGGGCTGTCATCGGAGAGTCACGACGACGACTGGAGTCTTGGAGAGTGGAGAGGGTGACGATGAGTTTGAGAGAAGAGGAGTTGTCGAGTGTGAACTGTGAAGTTGGGTCTTAGTTTAGGGATTCAAAATTCAAAATAAGGATAATATTAGATTTAAGATTTGGATGATGAGGTATTTTTAGAATAATATTATTATATTAATAGGAAAACCGATTTACTAAACCGGTTTTGGTTAACTGGTTTTTCAGATCGATTTCTCTGTTCGGTTTGGTTTGGTTTTCCCTTTTTTTTTGCAGCCCTACTCATACCCCTTACAATAGTCCACTTGACAAGTTTTTTAACCAATCTTAAGCAAATTCAATCCTAGAAATACTCATTTATTATACTTAATTAGATTTGTATTTATCACCATTAAAACTAAAATAAAATAGGGATTATACAGTCCACCAAAATTTTTGGAAATTTTATTTTAAAATTAAAAGTGCCCATAAACAAAATTATATAAAAATACTCATAAATATATGTAAATTATTTGTGAATAAAACTCTTGAAATTCGAAGATTTACCTGAGGATAAAATCAAAATTATCATTTTATTTATTAGAGAAGAGGAGAGTCGAAACACTATGATCAGTCCCAGAATCATTACAAACTATAATTTATTTATCTAATTTTTAGCTGTTGTTAATAGAGAAAAAGAAGAGTCGTGGACGGCGGAGCTAAGGGCACTCGTGAGGGTGTATCAGAGAATGCTGAAGGGTGAAGCCGGAGAGAAGGATGAACAAGTGGAAGAAGTGACATGCAAGATGATAGTTGGAAGAGGGTTGGTAAAGTTGTGGAGAAGATTGAGAGTGAGAGAGGAGGTGGTACCCAAGTCAGGGTTTTAGCCAAAGATCAAATACCGGGTTCAGGTTCGGGTTATGATGAATCGATTCATGTGAAGTGGTTTAAAACTGTGTTATAATAATGATTCTTCATTTTTAAGCTGCAGGGGAGGTTATATTTGTGACATGAAACTTTAGGGATTTTGTCGGAGATTTGAATAAATATTGAAAAAGAACAAAATTGGGGTTCTTTAGAAATCGAGAAGTTTCGGTTGTTTTAGTAAGTGAAAATTTAATACGATTCAATAATATGAAAGGATGGCAATTTAATGAAGCTAATAAACTATAGTTTTCACCTAACTTGTAGAGGTATATGAACATATCAATTTGTTACTTTAGTTTCAGGCATGTGTTAGGAGGAAGGTTTTATCGGAGTTCCATGAGTTGACAGAAGGTGGATGTTTGGATGGGTTTGAGGTGATTCTTGGCAACAATTGATGATAAACCCTGTACTTAAAAAATTCCTCATAAGGTAGAATGACCTCTAGTTATCGACTTTATAAGGAAAAAGAGAATGGTTAATTGGACTTGCTGTGTTGTCATTTTTATGTATTGCCTGATTTGTCATGTTACTTAATTCTATGTATTTGAATTTCGTAATGTTATTATTCTAGCCGTTATGGTATATTATGTGGACATCTGGTTTTGCAAATAACAGGAAGCTTTCCAGCTGTAAGGAAAGCACTCTCGTCTGTTTCGAGTTGTGTTCAAGATAGCCCTAGAGAAGATGCAGCCAACAGTAATGTAACAAAACCTCCAGGGATGATGCACCATGGAAATCCTATGCCGGCGTCAGTGGAGCCATTTCATCAGAGAGGTTATGCTCCTGGTTTTCATTTGAGGGGTTATTCTTCTGGTCTAGGGCCTGAGATTGTTGGAGCACACAACAGGATGTATTTTGAAGAGGATGTTGTCTTTAAGCTGTTGTGCCATCTCGACAAGTTGGCAGTTTGATAGGGGAAGGCGGCTCTATAATTCGGACTTTTCAAAATGAATCTGGTGCATCAATCAAGATTGCAGATGTTGTGCCCGACTCAGATGAGTGGGTGGTTTTGATATCTGCACGAGAGGCATGGAAACTTAACAGTCTCTGAATTATACTCCTTTAGTACTCTGTGGAGAGCTGCAATATTCTTTTATTTTTGCTAATTAGGGAGCTTTTCGTGTTTGATTACTAATGCAAAAACTTTTGGAACTTTGGGCTGAATTTCTGGTAAATTAAATGGGAATTTTGTCATGGTCAGAATATTAAGCTATTAATCAAGTCTTCAAAACTGTTCTTGCATGATATCTTTCTTTGTTGCTCTCTAGGCATGACTTTGTTCATTGGTTTAGTTTTTGAGGAGTTAGGACGTTATTTTACCATTGCTCTCAATTGGTGGTTTGTGGATTATTTTTGGTGGGTGTGACTGGGAGTTGTGAATCCAATCTGTCATCCAACATATCACACTTAGATTTCCAATGTAGCCAGTCCAGATGATGTTATACCGAACTTAGATTTCTTTGAGCATCAAAAACTTTTCATATAACATCATATCATCATTGTTGAAATTTTAAATGATTGAAATACCTAATAATATTTCATTTTGAATCTAAAGTATAATTTTGTGTTCCTTAATTTTTCTGTATTGTTTCACCTGTTGCAGAATTCCGTGCAGAGACACTCTCCTGCTCAGGATGCTGTTATGCATGTGCATTCTAGAATTGCTGAGATTGGATTTGAACCTGGTAATGCTGTTGTTGCTCAGCTTCTTGTACACTCACAGCAGATTGGTTGTTTGTTGGGTAGAGGAGGCTACATGATTTCTGAGATGAGAGATACTGGTGCTAGTATACGTGTATTTCCAAGGGAACAAGCTCCAAAATGTGGTTCTCCTAATGATGAAGTTGTTCAGGTGATTAATTTTTATGGGCATCATTCTGCTAGCTGTTTAGTTATTAGTTTTCAAGCGTTTAACAGTTGTGCTTACCTTTTTCCTTCATTGGGTTACATGAATACTCTACCACCACATAATAAATTCTGAGCTACGGGTTTTCCTTTTCTTTTGATCATATTGGATTGCTAGATTTATGTAAATGAAATCTTGTTATGACTATTTTTGGTGAACTAGCTTGTGCTCTCATAGATTTATGATTGTTTGGTTTTATCCCCTAGTTTATAGCATTTGCTGGCTGAAGTGAGTGAATAATCTCATTTTTCTGTAACAGTGCTGCTGTGATATGACTGGATAAATAAAATTTAGATCTTTATTCTTTCATTTATGCTTAAATACCACCGCTCTTCAAATAAATAGTCATGTTTGAATTGACTACTTTGGATGTTCATAGTCATACCTTGTCAACCAAGAAGAGTGGTTGTTGAATTGAGATCTCATGAGTGTCTTGGAAGCTCAGAAATTGTCAAGCATATATCTCCAATTTATCACATTCCTTTACAGTTAACTCTTTTAAGATTAGCCATTCTGAAATATGTAGAAACATAATGCCAAAGTCTTAGTGATTGAGATGATAAATAGCAAATTGTTTACCAGTATATCAACTAAACTCTCTATGCAGCCTACATTGTTAGAGTAAATGCCCTAAAATCAATCAATTATAGTAGAATTGACTCTTTGTAATAATATTCATTAATCAATAAAAGACATTTTATTTTATATCGCGTAAATAATTATTATTGCAATATATATTGATATATGTCTTTAGAATGGTAGAACTATGACGAGGGTATCAAGTGTTTCAAATCTTGATAGTGAGAACCCTATGAGCACATATGGTGGCCATTCTAGAAACGTTCGTAGCCCTAGTATTATTCTAAAGTAAGGGCATAGATAATATGATAAGGCTATCATAGTGTTGAACGACTCTGTCAAAAGCAGTGACTGATCTCACTTGTCTAGGTTGTTTGGTGACAACTTGGTGCAACACATGGGTGCTTGTTGTAGGCGAATACACCACAGCAAGTTCACTAGACTGACCCACCAGAGGATTTCATATAGATGGTAACCCTAACAAATAGTAGTGCATGTAATCCTTAGACTTGAGATCACAGGAGCGTCTTGTGCACTGATAAGTGTAGTTTGACATTAGCCTAACGCAGTTCTTTTTAAAGCTGTCAATACGGTAGTGATTGGCTGTATCAAAGAGTGTATCAAGACTATGATGGATTGACAAAGGATTCATCATTCTCGGGTACAGGAGAAGTTATCTCACGGTGCAATTCAGTATATGGCAATGACACTAAAACTGTAGCCACAGTGGAATTGAGTTGTTGCTCTATCTAGTTTATAATACAGGTCATTGGTCCAGAAACTGAATACATAATATCGAGAGTAACCGAAGGTTGACACTATTTCTATGCCTTCGTCTCGTCGAGATAACGAATGATGAAAGAATTAAATTGCACGGTAACCATATCATTGACATGTAGCTAGGTGATCATAATGTCTTGCTAAGGACTAATCTTGGTCTGTGTATTAGTGAGATGATTAATTGGTGTTAATCGTAATACTATACATTGTCAGTATGATGAGGAGCCTATAAATCAACGCATAGAAGATAATTTAAGAGTCAGAAAGAAAGAATGGCGTTTTCGTCTTTTTGGGCGAAAATGTATTTTGGTAATTTCACAGTGCAATTAAATTTGCTGAGGTCATAGCCTTTATTTAATTTGTTAGAAAAATTAAATAAGTGAAATTACGTTTAAATATGCGTTCGCATATATTTAAATATATCATCATTATTGTTAAATGTTAATATATATATTAATTGATTTTAATTAAGATAATGATGAATTAAAATAAATATCTAATTGAAAGTATTTGGAAACATGGAGTGTTTGGGTTGGAGTTCAAGCCTATTTCATATGGGAATAGGACAATTGAAATTTGACTATAAAAGAAAAAGTTTTAGTTGAAAAAATATGTGAGATTTTCATTCATCACTTTTTCATTATAAAGAAAAAACACACAGCCCCCAAAACTCCTCTTCCACGCCAGATTTTGGTTTAGCCAAGAATTAAAGTTTTCTTTGATTTTCTTCTTTGTTCTTAAGGCTAAAGAGGATTTAGCAAATCACTCTTTAATTCCTTGCGATTGTCTTCGTGTGGACTTCATCGGTTCGATCCTACACTTGGGTCGGTAGCAAAATATGTTCAGAGATAACTTGGAGGAGCCTCCAAATGTGCGTATGATTTCTAAACTCTAGATTAATTTTCTGCAGATTCTTGTTTTTGATATAAACTGTAAAACTGTACCTTGATCTTGGTTCTATAGTAACGATCCGTATTGTAATTAATTTTTGTTTTTCGCTACCTTAATGGATCGTTTACTAACAGTGGTATCAGAGCCTAGGGTATCATATTTTACAGTTTTATGTGGATGGTTGATTACATGTATTTGATTGATGATATGTTGCCATAAAGAATCTGCGTAAAATCTGCCTTAAAAACATGTTTTAAGAAATCAATTAATCGATTAATTTTAATTTGTTGATGATCTACAAGTTTGGAATATTGGGTGATGGATTTTTGTTGAGATCAGTGTGTATGATTGATTGCAAAATTTGTTTGGTGTGTTTCTGGTCATTGTTTGAACTGATCCAGAGCTACAGATCAATGTATGCTTGTCGTGACGATATAATCCATCGTCGCGGCGTGCGTGATTGGCTTTCACGCTGATTGTAAATCAACGCTCGCTGCGGCGATATAAACCATCACCATGGTGATCGTCCTTAGGACAAACGCTGTTTGCAATAGCGCTCGTTGCGACGATATAACCCATCGCCGCAGTGATCGTCCTTAGGACGAATGTTGTACGAAATCGCCGCAGCAAACGTACGTTAAGCGTGAACGTCAAGTTATCAATGCATGCTGCAGCAATCTAACTCATCGCCGCAGCGAGCGCACTTCCGAGTACGTAGGGGCCAAATTGTAAAGTTTTAAAACTTTTGAACCAAACTGCAGATCTGTAAATTGTCAAGGGGTAATTAATAATTAACCCACCAATTTCAAAAATTGATTGTTTTTGAAATGTATGCTATGTACTTGTTTGTATATTGCATGGTGCCCAATACATGAGCCTTAAACCTACGATGAATGTTTTAATTTTTGGGTATGTATATTGTAATTTATTAAATAGGGCCTGCGTGTCCTTCCTTTCTCCTCTTCTCAATGTACATTCTCTTCTCATCTCATTCCCCTCGAATGTAAATCGAGGTTTCTAAATTTATTGATGTAAAATTAGTTTGAGATTAATTTTATTGTAAATTTATAATGATGTTTTTGTAATGTACTTGAAGACGGATCAAGGAAGAGACGATCATACTTGAAGACTTAAGATTTTATTGCAAGACCCCTAGGTGACTCACCGATTCCTCTAGGCTCGAGGAAATCGGTTTTAGTTGGGCCATGTATAAGCACATTTAATATTTTGTTTAGAATGCATGCTAAGGTTGAATGTTTAATAACATACCAAACAATGTAATTCTAACAAAGATAATAATCTGATGAGACATTAAATAACAAACCCCTCAACTAAAGGATATTAAGTCACGTAAGCCTTCCATCACCATGGTTTTAATCAAACCATTGTTCGTCAAAACCTTGTTCACCAAAGCAAAGGGTACACTTCTACCAGTGAGAAGTTAAAATGCATTGGAGTTTTCCTTAATGGTGATGGGTCGACTTAAAATGACGATTTTGCTTGTTCGCTAAAGCGAAGGTTGATAAACGCGTCATAGGAATAGTAGAGTAGTACACTTATTATGTGTACGTGGTGACATGTAGTGTCCACTCTACTGATACTAAGAATCACACTTGAGGACAATGGTTGGAGCCATTGGATTGTGTGATTGGCTTGTTAGCTTTTTCACATTTGAGGTTGATAGTAGGAGCTATCAACTTGTGTGGATTAAGTTTGTTGGCCTACCTAATCAACTCATTTTGACTTGTTCGCCAAAGAGAATGTTTGAAATGGGCAAGATGGGATCTCAGTCCACTAGGAAAGCCAACGAGCTTTCCCGAGTTAATAGTAAGGGCTATTGACTTGAGTAAAATAATGGGAGCATCGTTTAATAAAAGACGATATTAAACAATAATGAACTTTATAATGACTTTATCTTTTCTGTAATTGTAGATTCACCAAAATGAGCCTTATGAACCTACGACCGATAATCGAAAAAGATAACAGGTTGGATGGATCCAATTTCTCAGATTGGTATTGTAATCTTCATATTATACTCAAGTTAGAAAAGAAATTGTATATCCTTGAAAAGCCATACATGGCTGAGCCTGACCCTGATGCCACTCAGGAAGTAAATGATACTTATCAAAAGTTCCTTGATGATGCTGATAGCGTTCAATGCTTGATTTTAGCATCGATGACACCTATGCTGCAAAAGCAGCATGAGAATATGGACGGACGCTGCTTCCATTATTCTAGACCTCAAGGAGCTTTTCAAAACAAATGCTCGAAATGAGAGGTACAAGGTGTCGAAAGCACTGTTTGGAAGTCGTCTGACTGAGGAAGCCCAAGTTGGTCCTCATGTGCTCAAGATGATCGAGCACATAGAGAGGCTTTAGACTTTGGGATGTGGCTTGGATGTAGAATTACTAATGGATTTAATTCTGCAATCCTTGCCTGACTTTTATGCTCTGTTCATAATGAATTTCAATATAAATACGATGGAGAAAACCCTGTCAGAACTTTTGAATATGCTGAGGACTACAGAGCAGGGCTTGAAGAAGTCTAAACTTGTTTTACTGGTTGATGCCAGTAAAAGTAATGGTAAGGGTAAGGGTAAGGCCAAGGCCAAACCCAAGCCCAAAGGACAGGTTGCTCTTGGTCCTGAGAGTGGCATAGGGAAGGGCAAGGTAGTCTGCTTTTTTTATGGCAAGCCTGGCCACTAGAGGAAACACTACAAGGCTTTCCTCGCAAGTAAGAAGAAGTCCGAGGCTACGACTTTAGGTATGCTTATGATTGAGATTAACTTCTCTCCCTTAACATTTTGGGTCATTTGACACAGGATGTGGTACTCACATTTATACTGATGTGCAAGGACTAAGGCAGAGTAGAGTGCTCGCTAAGGGAGAGGTGAACCTACAAGTTGGACATGGAGCACATGTGGCTGTATTGGCTGTAGGGAATTATTGTTTATCTTTGCCTACGGGCTTGTTGTTGGAACTGCATTACTGTTATTACATACCTTTTATTTCTAGAAATATTATTTCAGTATCCGCTTTGGATAATATGGGGTATCATTTTGAGATATCTAGTGGATTGTTGTCCTTTAGTTTGAATGGTATTCTATTTGGAAATGCAAGATTATATAATGGATTGTATGTTCTTGATTTAAACAATAAAGATATTCTACCCTATTAGTATTCTAAAGTAAGGGCATAGATAATATGATAAGGCTACATAGTGTTGAACGCTCTGTCAAAAGCAGTGATGAATCTCACTTGTCTAGGTTGTTTGGTGACAACTTGGTGCAACCACATGGGTGCTTGTTGAGGCGAATACACCACAGCAAGTTCACTAGACTGACCACCAGAGGATTTCATATAGATGTAACCCTAACAAATAGTAGTGCATGTAATCCTTAGACTTGAGATCACGGAGCGTCTTGTGCACTGATAGTGTAGTTTACATTAGCCTAACGCAGTTTCTTTTTAAAGCTGTCAATACGGTAGTGATTGCTTACAAGAGTGTATCAAACGATATGGATTGCAAGGTTCATCATTCTCGGGTACAGGAAAGTTATCTCACGGTGCAATTCAGTATATGCAATGACACTAAAACTGTAGCCACGTGGAATTAGTTGTTGCTCTATCTAGTTTATAATACAGGTCATTGGTCCAGAACTGAATACATAATATCGAGAGTAACCGAAGGTTGACACTATTTCTATCCTTCGTCTCGTCGAGATAACGAATGATGAAAGAATTAATTGCACGTAACCATATCATGACATGTAGCTAGGTGATCATATGTCTTGCTAAGGCTAATCTTGGTCTGTGTATTAGTGAGATGATTATTGTGTTAATCGTATACTATACATGTCAGTATGATGAGGAGCCTATAAATCAACGCATAGAAGATAATTTAAGAGTCAGAAAGAAAGAATGGCTTTTTCGTCTTTTGTGCGAAAATGTATTTTGGTAATTTCACAGTGCAATTAAATTTGCTGAGTCATAGCCTTATTTAATTTGTTAGAAAAATTAAATAAGTGAAATTACGTTTAAATATGCGTTCGCATATATTTAAAATATATCTCATTATTGTTAAATGTTAATATATATATTATTGATTTTAATTAAGATATGATGAATTAAAATAAATATCTAATTGAAAGTATTTGGAAACATGGAGTGTTTGGGTTGGAGTCAAGCCTATTTCATATGGGAATAGGACAATTGAAATTTGACTATAAAGAAAAATTTTAGTTGAAAAAATATGTGAGATTTTCATTCATCACTTTTTCATTATAAGAAAAAACACACAGCCCCCAAAACTCCTCTTCCACGCCAGATTTTGGTTTGCCAAGAATAAAGTTTTCTTTGATTTTCTTCTTTGTTCTTAAGGCTAAAGAGGATTTAGCAAATCACTCTTTAATTCCTTGCGATTGTCTTCGTGTGGACTTCATCGGTTCGATCCTACACTTGGGTCGGTAGCAAAATATGTTCAGAGTAACTTGGAGGAGCCTCCAAAGTGCGTATGATTTCTAAACTCTAGATTAATTTTCTGCAGATTCTTGTTTTTGATATAAACTGTAAAACTGTACCTTGATCTTGGTTCTATAGTAACGATCCGTATTGTAATTAATTTTGTTTTTCGCTACCTTAATGGATCGTTACTAACAGTGGTATCAGAGCCTAGGGTATCATATTTTACAGTTTTATGTGGATGGTGTATACATATTTGATTGATGATATGTTGCCATAAAGATCTGCGTAAAATCTGCCTTAAAAACATGTTTTAGAAATCAAATAATCGATTAATTTTAATTTGTTGATGATCTACAGTTTGGAATATTGGGTGATGGATTTTTGTTGAGATCGTGTGTATGATTGATTGCAAATTTGTTGGTGTGTTTCTGGTCATTGTTTGAACGATCCAGAGCTACAGATCAATGTATGCTTGTCGTGACGATATACTCCATCTCGCGGCGTGCGTGATTGGCTTTCACGCTGATTGTAAATCAACGCTCGCTGCGGCGATATAAACCATCACCATGGTGATCGCCTTAGGACAAACGCTGTTTGCAATAGCGCTCGTTGCGACGATATAACCCATCGCCGCAGTGATCGTCCTTAGGACGAATTTTGTACGAAATCGCCGCAGCAAACGTACGTTAAGCTTGAACGTCAAGTTATCATGCGGTATATGAACATATCAATTTGTTACTTTAGTTTCAGGCATGTGTTAGGAGGAAGGTTTTATCGGAGTTCTATGAGTTGACAGAAGGTGGATGTTTGGATGGGTTTGAGGTGATTCTTGGCAACAATTGATGATAAACCCTGTACTTAAAAAATTCCTCATGAGGTAGAATGACCTCTAGTTATCGACTTTATAAGGAAAAAGAGAATGGTTAATTGGACTTGCTGTGTTGTCATTTTTATGTATTGCATGATTTGTCATGTTACTTAATTCTATGTACTTGAATTTCGTAATGTTATTATTCTAGCCGTTATGGTATATTATGTGGACATCTGGTTTTGCAGATAACAGGAAGCTTTCCAGCTGTAAGGAAAGCACTCTCGTCTGTTTCGAGTTGTGGTCAAGATAGCCCTAGAGAAGATGCAGCCAACAGTAATGTAACAAAACCTCCAGGGATGATGCACCATTGAAATCCTATGCCGGCATTAGTGGAGCCATTTCATCAGAGAGGTTATGCTCCTGGTTTTCATTTGAGGGGTTATTCTTCTGGTCTAGGGCCAGAGATTGTTGGAGCACACAACAGGATGTATTTTGAAGAGGATGTTGTCTTTAAGTTGTTGTGCCATCTCGACAAGTTGGCAGTTTGATAGGGGAAGGTGGCTCTATAGTTCGGACTTTTCAAAATGAAACTGGTGCATCAATCAAGATTGGAGATGTTGTGCCCAACTGAGATGAGTGGGTGGTTTTGATATCTGCACGAGAGGCATGGGAACTTAATAGTCTCTGAATTATACTCCTTTAGTACTCTGTGGAGAGATGTAATATTCTTTTATTTTCGCTAATTAGGGAGCTTTTCGTGTTTGATTACTAATGCAAAAACTTTTGGAACTTTGGGCTGAATTTCTGGTAAATTAAATGGGAATTTTGTCATGGTCAGAATATTAAGCTATTAATCAAGTCTTCAAAACTGTTCCTGCATGATATCTTTCTTTGTTGCTCTCTAGGCATGACTTTGTTCATTGGTTTAGTCTTTGAGGAGTTAGGACGTTATTGTACCATTGCCCTCATTTGGTGGTTTGTGGATTATTTTTGGTGGGTGTGACTAGGAGTTGTGGATCTAATCTGTCATCCAACATATCACACTTAGATTTCCAATGTAGCCAGTCCAGATGATGTTATACCGAACTTAGATTTCTTTGAGCATCAAAAAATTTTCATATAAGATCATGTCATCATTGTTGAAATTTTAAATGATTGAAATACCTAATAATATTTCATTTTGAATCTAAAGTATAATTTTGTGTTCCTTAATTTTTCTGTATTGTTTCACCTGTTGCAGAATTTCGTGCAGAGACACTCTCCTGCTCAGGATGCTGTTATGCATGTGCATTCTAGAATTGCTGAGATTGGATTTGAACCTGGTAATGCTATTGTTGCTCAGCTTCTTGTACACTCACAACAGATTGGTTGTTTGTTGGGTAGAGGAGGCTACATGATTTCTGAGATGAGAGATACTGGTGCTAGTATACGTGTATTTCCAAGGGAACAAGCTCCAAAATGTGGTTCTCCTAATGATGAAGTTGTTCAGGTGATTAATTTTTATGGGCATCATTCTGCTAGCTGTTTAGTTATTAGTTTTCAAGTGTTTAATAGTTGTGCTTACCTTTTTCCTTCATTGGGTTACATGAATACTCTACCACCACATAATAAATTCTGAGCTACTAGTTTTCCTTTTCTTTTGATCATATTGGATTGCTAGATTTATGTAAATGAAATCTTGTTATGACCATTTTTGGTGAACTAGCTTGTACCCTCATAGATTTGTGATTGTTTGGTTTTATCCCCTGGTTTATAGCATTTGCTGGCTGAAGTGAATGTGAATAATCTCATTTTTCTGTAACAGTGCTGCTGTGATATGACTGGATAAATAAAATTCAGATCTTTGTTCTTTCATTTATGCTTAAATACCACCATTCTTCAAATAAATAGTCATGTTTGAATTGACTACTTTGGATGTTCATAGTCATACCTTGTGAACCAAGAAGAGTGGTTGTTGAATTGAGATCTCATGAGTGTCTTGGAAGCTCAGAAATTGTCAAGCATATATCTCCAATTTATCACATTCCTTTACAGTTAACTCTTTTAAGATTAGCCATTCTGAAATATGTAGAAACATAATGCCAAAGTCTTAATGATTGAGATGATAAATAGCAAATTGTTTACCAGTATATCAACTAAACTCTCTATGCAGCCTACATTGTTAGAGTAGATGCCCTAGAACCAATCAATTATAGTAGAATTAACTCTTTGTAATAATGTTCATTAATCAATAAAAGACATTTTATTCTATATCGCGTAAATCATTATTATTGCAATATATATTGATATATATATCTTTAGAATGGTAGAATCGTGATGAGGGTATCAAGTGTTTCAAATCTTGATAGTGAGAACCTTATGAGCACATATGGTGGCCATTCTAGAAACGTTCGTAGCCCTAGTATTATTCTAAAGTAAGGGCACAGATAATACGATAAGGCTATCATAGTGTTAAACGACTCTGTCAAAAGGCAGTGACTAATCTCACTTGTCTAGGTTGTTTGGTGACAACTTGGTGCAACACATGGGTGCTTGCTGTAGGCGAATACACCACAGCAAGTTCACTAGACTGACCTAGTAGAGGATTCCATATAGATGATAACCCTAGTGTCTATGGAACAAATTCTCTAACAAATGGTGGTGCATGTGATCCTTAGACTTAAGATCACCGAAGCGTCTTGTGCACCGATTGGTGTAGTTTGACACTAGCCTAACCCAGTTCTTTTTAAAGCTGTCAATACGGTAGTGATTGGCTGCATCAAGGAGTGTATCAAGACTATGATGGATTGACAGAGGATTCATCACTCTCAAGTACGAGAGAAGTTGAGGATTCATCACTCTCAAGTACGAGAGAAGTTATCTCACGGTGCAATTCAGTATATGGCAATGACACTAAAACTGTGGCCATAGTGAAATTGAGTTGTTGCTCTATCTAGTTTATAATATAGGTCATTGGTCTAGAAACTGAATACATAATATCGAGAGTAACCGAAGGTTGACACTATTTCTATGCCTTCGTCTCGTCGAGATAACGAATGATGAAAGAATCAAATTGCATGGTAACCATATCATTGACAGGTAGCTACTTTGTTGAATCTGAATCTATCGGGTGATCATGATGCCTTGCTAAGGGCTAATCTTGGTATGTGTATTAGTGAGATGATTAATTGGTGTTAATCGTGATACTATACATTGTCAGTATGATGAGGAGCCTATAGGTCACACATATAGAAGATAATTTAAGAGTCAGGAAGAAAGAAGGGTGTTTTCGTCTTTTTGGATGAAAATGTATTTTGGTAATTTCACTGTGCAATTAAATTTGCTGAAGTCGTAGCCTTTATTTAATTTGTTAGAAAAATTAAATAAGTGAAATTACGTTTAAATATGTGTTCGCATATATTTAAATATATTATCATTATTGTTAAATGTTAATATATATATTAAATATCTATTAATTGATTTTAATTAAGATAATGATGAATTAAAATAAATATCTAATTGGGAGTATTTGGAAACATGGGGTGTTTGGGTTGGAGCTCAAGCCTATTCTATATGGGAATAGGACAATTGAAATTTGACTATAAAAGAAAAAGTTTTAGTTGAAAAAATATGTGAGATTTTCATTCATCACTTTTTCATTATAAAGAAAAAACACACAGCCCCCAAAACTCCTCTTCCACGCCAGATTTTGGTTTAGCCAAGAATCAAAGTTTTCTTTGATTTTCTAATTTGTTCTTAAGGCTAAAGAGGATCTAGCAAATCCCTATTTAATTCCTTGCAATTGTTTTCGTGTGGACTTCATCAGTTCGATCCTACACTTGGGTCGATAGCAAAATATGTTCAGAGATAACTTGGAGGAGTCTCCAAACGTGCGTATGATTTCTAAACTCTAGATTAATTTTCTGCAGATTCTTGTTTTTGATAAAAACTTTAAAACTGTACCCTAACTTGAGTAAAATAGGGTAAAATAGTAGATTTCTATAGTAACGATCCGTATTGTAATTAATTTTTGTTTTCGCTGCCTTAATGGATCATTTACTAATAGTGGTATCAGAGCCTAGGGTACCATATTTTATAGTTTTATGTGGATGGTTGATTACATGCATTTGATTGATGATATGTTGCCATAAAGAATCTGCATAAAATCTGCCTTAAAAACATGTTTTAAGAAATCAAGTAATCGATTAATTTTAATTTGTTGATGATCTGCAAGTTTGGAATATTGGGTGATGGATTTTTGTTGAGATCAGTGTGTATGATTGATTGCAAAATCCGTTTGGTGTGTTTCTGGTCATTGTTTAAACTGATCCGGAGCTACAGATCAGTGTACACTCGCTGCGATGATATAACCCATCGTCACGTCGTGCGTGATTGACTTTCACGCTGATTGTAAATTAGCGCTCGTCACGGCGATATAAACCATCGCCGTGGCAATCGTCCTTAGGACGAACGCTGTTTGCAACAGCGCTCACCACGACGATATAACCCATCGCTGCGGTGATCGTCCTTAGGATGAATGTTGTACGAAATCGCCACGGCAAACGTACGTTAAGTGTGAATGTCAAGTTATCAACGCACGCTGCAGCGATCTAACTCATCGCCGCTGCGCTTCAAGTGCATAAGGGCCAGATTGTAAGGTTTTAAAACTTTTGGACCAAACGAAGATATGTAAATTGTCAGGGGATAATTAATAATTAACCCACCAATTTCAAAAATTGATTGTTCCTTATACATGAGCCTTAGACCTACGATGAATGTTTTAATTTTTGGGTATGTATGATTGTAATTTATTAAATAGGGCCTGCGTGTCCTGCCTTTCTCCTCTTCTCGATGTACATTCTCTTCTCATCTCATTCCCCTCGAATGTAAATCAAGGTTTCTAAATTTGTTGATGTAAAATTAGTTTGAGATTAATTTTATTGTAAATTTATAATGATGTTTTTGTAATGTACTTGAAGACGGATCAAGGAAGAGACGATCATACTTGAAGACTCAAGATTTTCTTACAAGACCCCTAGGTGACTCACCGATTCCTTTAGGCTCGAGGAAATCGGTTTTAGTTGGGCCATGTATCGGCACTTTTAATATTTTGTTTAGAATGCATGTTAAGGTTGAATGTTTAATAACATACCAAACAATGTCATTCTAACAATGATAATAATTTGATGAGACATTAAATAACAAACCCTCAATTAAAGTATATTAAGTCACGATTGCCTTCCATCACCATGGTTTTAATCAAACCACTATTCGTCAAAACCTTGTTTGCCAAAGCGAAGGGTACACTTCTACCAGTGGGAAGTTAAAATGCATTGGAGTTTTCCTTAATGGTGATGGGTCGACTTAAAATGACGATTTTGCTTGTTCACTAAAGCGAAGGTTGATAAACGCGTCATAGGAATGGTAGAGCAGTACACTTATTATGTGTATGTGGTGACATGTAGTGTCCACTCTACTGATACTGAGAATCACACTTGAGGACAACGGTTGGAGCCATTAGATTGTGTGATTGGCTTGTTAGCTTTTTCACATTTGAGGTTGATAGTAGGAGCTATCAACTGGTGTGGATTAAGTTTGTTGGCCTACCTAATCAACTCATTTTGACTTGTTCGCCAAAGCGAAGATTTGAAATGGGCAAGATGGGATCTCAGTCCACTAGGAAAGCCAACGGGCTTTCCCGAGTTAATAGTAAGGGCTATTGACTTGAGTAAAATAGTGGGAGCATCGTTTAATAAAAGACCATATTAAACAATAATGAACTTTATAATGACTTTATCTTTTCTGCAATTATAGATTCACCAAAATGAGCGTTATGAACCTGCGACCGATAATAGAAAAAGATAACTGGTTGGATGGATCCAATTTCTCAGACTGGTATCGTAATCTTCGGATTATATTCAAGTCAGAAAAGAAATTGTATATCCTTGAAAAGCTATACATGGCTGAGCCTGATCTTGATGCCACTCAAGAAGTAAAGGATACTTATCAAAAGTTCCTTGATGATGCTGATAGCGTTCAATGCTTGATCTTAGTATCGATGACACCTATGTTGCAAAAGCAGCATGAGAATATGGACGCTGCTTCCATTATTCTACACCTCAAGGAGCTTTCGAAACAAATTCTCGACATGAGAGGTACAAGGTGTCGAAAGCACTGTTTGGAAGTCGTCTGACTGAGGGAGCCCAAGTTGGTCCTCATGTGCTCAAGATGATTGAGCACATAGAGAGGCTTGAGACTTTGGGATGTGGCTTGGATGTAGAATTACAAATTGATTTAATTCTGCAATCCTTGTCTGACTCTTATGCTCCGTTCATAATGAATTTCAATATGAACACGATGGAAAAAACCCTGTCAAAACTTTTAAACATGCTAAAGACTGCAGAGCAGGACTTGAAGAAGTCCAAACTTGTTTTACTGGTTGATGCCAGTAAAAGTAATGGTAAGGGTAAGGATAAGGGTAAGGCCAAGGCCAAGGCCAAACCCAAACCCAAGCCTAAAAGACATGTTGCTTTTGGTCCTGAGAGTGGCATAAGGAAGGGCAAGGTAGTCTGCTTTTTTTTGTGGCAAGCCTGGCCACTGGAGGAAACATTGCAAGGCTTTCCTCGCAAGCAAGAAGAAGTCAGAGGCTACGACTTCAGGTATGTTTATGATTGAGATTAACTTCTCCCCCTCAACATTTTGGGTCATTGACATAGGATGTGGTACTCACATTTGTACTGATATGCAGGGACTAAGGCAGAGTAGAGTGCTCACCAAGGGAGACGTGGACCTACAAGTTGAAAATGGAGCACATGTGGCTGCATTGGCTGTAGGGAATTATTGTTTATCTTTGCCTATGGGCTTGTTGTTGGAACTGCATAACTGTTATTACGTACCTTCTATTTCTCGAAATATTATTTCAGTATCCACTTTGGATAATATGGGGTATCATTTTGAGATATCTAATGGATTGTTGTCCTTTAGTTTGAATGGTATTCTATTTGGAAATGCAAGATTATATAATGGATTGTATGTTCTTGATTTAAACAATAAAGATATTCTCAATGTTGAAACCAAGATAGCTAAACATAGCGATCAAAACCAGACATACCTCTAGCACTGTAGATTGGGTCATATTAATAAGAACTGCATTGTAAAACTTCAAAGGGATGGAGTTTTTGCCACTTTTGACTTTCAGTCATTTGAGGTATGCGAGTCATGGCTGTTAGGCAAGATGACCAAGTCTCATTTCACAGGACAAGGTGAAAGGGCTACTGAACTGTTATGCATCATCCATAGTGATGTATGTGGTCCACTAACAGTTGAAGCCAGAAGTGGATATTCATACTTCATCACATTTACTGATGATTTTAGTAGATATGGTTATATCTACCTTATGAGACATAAATCTGAAGCCATTGATAAGTTCAAAGAATTCAGGAATGAAGTACAGAATATGTAGGGCAAAAGTATTAAAGCTCTTCGGTCGGATCGAGGAGGTGAACACTTAAGCTCAAGGTTTTCAGAGTACCTGAAGGAATGCGGGATAGTATCACAACTCACCTTTCCTTATACACCCCAACACAATGGAGTGTCTGAAAGGAGGAATATGACCTTACTCGACATGGTTAGGTCCCTGATGAGTTTTAGGGATTTACCTACATCGTTCTGGGGTTATGTCCTAGAGACTACGACTCACATTTTGAACCGTGTGCCATCAAAGTCTGTAGATAAGACTCCATATGAACTATATGGAGTGGCTGAAAGCCCAACTTGTCTTATCTAAGGATTTGAGGTTGGGAAGCTTATATTAAGAAATTGACTTCAAACAAGCTGAGCCCAAAATCCTGTAAATGTATATTTGTGGGGTATCCAAAGGAGACAAAAGGATACTATTTCTACCACCCAGAAGAGCGCAAAATTTTTGTTGCTTGTTCTGGTGTCTTCCTAGAAAATGATTTTTTTCTAAGAAGAACTAGTGGGAGAAAAATAGAACTCGATTAAGTTCTAGAACCACAAAATATACTAGACGAAGGACGGGATGATGTGCCACAGGAAGTGGTTGAACATCATGAGGAGGTTAATCCACAACTAGTGGATCAAAGTGAACTATCTCAGGTAGCACAGGAGCTACGTAGATCTGGGAGAGTACTCCATAAACCCAAGAGATACGGTTATCTCGTAACTCAACATGGTGACGTACTAGTCTACCAAGATGATGAACCCAGAACCTATGAGGACGCTATATCGGATCCAGATTCTATTAAATGGCTTGAAGCCATGAAATCTGAGATGGACTTCATGTACCAGAACCAAGTGTGGTCTCTGGTGGAACCACTTGAAGGGGTAAAACCCATAGGGTGTAAATGGGTCTTCAAGAAGAAGACTGACATGGATGGCAAGATGCATACTTATAAGGCACGACTAGTTGCCAAAGGTTTCGAACAAATTCATGGTATTGACTATGAAGAAACCTTTTTGCCGGTTGCCATGATTAAATCCATCCGGATTATGCTTGCGATTGTTGCATATCATGGCTATGAGATTTGGCAAATAGATGTCAAAACAGCTTTTCTGAATGGAAACCTTAAGGATGATGTGTATATGACATAACCTGATGGTTTCATTCTTGATGGGCAAGCTAATAGGGTATGCAAGTTGCAGATATCTATTTATGGACTCAAGCAAGCTTCAAGGAGCTAGAACATTCGTTTTGATGAAGCCGTGAAAGAATTCGGTTTTATCAAGAACGAAGATGAACCCTCTGTTTACAAGAAACTGATTGGGAGCGCAGTAGTATTCCTAGTGTTATATGTCAATGACATACTTCTAATCGGGAATGATATACCGAACTTGCAATCAGTAAAGACTTGGTTATCAAAGTGCTTCTCCATGAAGGACTTAAGGGAACCAGCCTACATCCTTGAAATAAAGATCTATCGTGATAGATTGCGTAGGTTGCTTGGCCTAAGTCAAAGTGCATATATTGACAAAGTACTAAAAAGATTCAATATGGAAGAATCTAAGAAGGGATTTCTTCCGATGTCACATGGTGTTTATCTCTCTAAGGAATTGTGTCTTAGAACACAAGATGAGAGAGATAGGATGCAGAGGATCCCATATGCATCAGCAATTGGATCTATCATGTATGCCATGCTATGTACTCGGATTGATGTCTCATGTGCTTCAAGCACTTGTAGTAGATATCAATCGGATCTAGGTGAGCATCACTAAATGGTTGTCAAGAATATTCTTAAGTACCTGAAGAGGACTAAGGATATGTTTTTAGTTTATGGAGGGGAAGATGAGCTCACTGTAAGAGGATACAATGATCCTAGTTTCCAAATGAACAAAGATGATTATCGATCGCAATCAGGGTTTGTATTTTGTCTCAATGGGGGTGCAGTGAGCTGGAAAAGCTCCAAGCAAAGCACTGTAGTGGACTCTACAATAGAGGCGGAGGCTGAGTATATTGCATTAGCAGATGCGGCCAAGAAGGCAGTCTGGATTAAGAAGTTCGTTACTGAACTTGGTGTGGTTCCCACAATTGTTGATCCTATAGACATCTATTGTGATAACAATGGAGCAATTGCTCAAGCCACGGAACCACATTCTCATTAGAAATCCAAACACATACTCAGACGATTCCATCTTATCAGAGAAATAGTTGAGAGGAAAGATGTGCAGATTAGTAAAGTGCATACTGACGACAATCTCGCAAATCCACTGACAAAGCCTCTGTTGCAGCAGAAGCATGAAAGGCACTTGAGATCATTTGGTATTAAATACATGAATGATTGGCTATAATGCAAGTGGGAGATTGTTAGAGTAGGTGCCCTAGAGCCAATCAATTATAGTAGAATTGACTCTTTGTAATAATGTTCATTAATCAATAAAAGACATTTTATTCTATATCGCGTAAATCATTATTATTGCAATATGTATTGATATATGTCCTTATGAATGGTTGAACCGTGACAAGGGTATCAAGTGTTTCAAATCTTGATAGTGAGAACCCTATGAGCACATATGGTGGTCATTCTAAAAACGTTTGTAGTCCTAGTATTATTCTGAAGTAAGGGTACATATAATATGGTAAGGCTATCATAGTGTTGAACAACCCTATCGAAAGGCAATGACTGATCTCACTTGTCAAGGTTGTTTGGTGACAACTTGGTGCAACACATGGGTGCTTACTGTAGGCGAATACACCGCAACAAGTTCACTAGACTAACCCACCAAAGGATTCCATATAGATGGTAACCCCAGTGTCTATGGAACAAATCCTCTAACGAATGGTGGTGCATGTGATCCTTAGACTTGAGATCACTAGAGCGCCTTATGCACCGATTGGTGTAGTTTGACACTAGCCTAACGCAGTTCTTTTCAGAGCTGTCAATACGGTAGTGATTGGCTGCATCAAGGAATGTATCAAGACTATGGTGGATTGACAGAGGATTCATCACTCCCGAGTATGGGAGAAGTTATCTCACGGCACAATTCAGTATATGGCAATGACATTAAAACTATGGCCACAGTGGGATTGAGTTGTTGCTCTATCCAGTTTATAATACAGGTCATTAGTCCAGAAATTGAATACATAATATTGAGAGTAACCGAAGGTTGACACTATTTCTATGCCTTCGTCTCGTCGAGATAACGAATGATGAAAGGATCGAATTACACGGTAACCATATCGTTGACAGGTAGCTACTTTGCTGAATCCGAACCTATCGGGTGGCCATGATGTCTTGCTAGGGGCCAATCTTGGTCTGTGTATTAGTGAGATGATTAATTGGTGTTAATCGTGGTACTATACACTGCCGGTGTGATGAGGAGCCTATGGGTCACACACAGAGAAAATAATTTAAAAGCCAGGAAGAAAGAAGGACGTTTTCATCTTTTTGGGTGAACGGGTATTTTGGTAATTTCATAGTGTAATTAAATTTGCTGAGTTCGTAACCTTTATTTAATTTGTTAGAAAAATTAAATAAGTGAAATTACATTCAAATATGTGTTCGTATATATTTAAATAGATTATCATTATCATTATTGTTAAATGTTAATATATATATATATTAAATATGTATTAATTGATTTTAATTAAGATAATGATGAATTAAAATAAATATCTAATTGGGAGTGTTTGGAAACATGGGGTGTTTGGGTTGGAGCCCAAGCCTATTCCATATGGGAATAGGGCAATTGAAATTTGACTATAAAAGAAAAAGTTTTAGTTGAAAAAATATGTGAGATTTTCGTTCATCACTTTTTCATTATAAAGAAAAAACACACAGCCCCCAAAACTCCTCTCCCACGCTAGATTTTGGTTTAGCGAAGAATCAAAGTTTTCTTTGATTTTCTTCTTTGTTCTTAAGGCTAAAGAGAATCTAGCAAATCACTCTTTAGTTCCTTGCGATTGTCTTCGTATGGATTTTATCGGTTCGATCCTACACTTGGGTTGGTAGCAAAATACGTTCAGAGATAACTTGGAGGATCCTCCAAACGTGCGTATGTTTTCTAAACTCTAGATTAATTTTCTGCAGATTCTTATTTTTGATATAAACTGTAAAACTGTACCCTGATATTGGTTCTATAGTAACGATCCGTATTGTAATTAATTTTTTTTTTCTGCTACCTCAATGGATCGTTTACTAACATACATTAAATACATAGATCATTATTACACTTGTTCAAATTATTATTTTTTGTTTAATAAAGGTTTGACAGAATACAGGGGAGCTCTGGAAATAGAGGAGCTCTGTTTTGCTTTGTTTATTCTTTGATTTGATTCATAAAAATGGTTGTAGGACATATGAAACTGTTTTCCTTTACAATTCTTGAAAGCAAAACATGATAGGTTTTTGTAGGAACTTAGAAACAGAGTTGGTGCTAGAGATGGGCATTTGCCTCAGCCTCGTGGGGATCCATCCCGACCCCGCCCGAATGGGCTAGGGAATCCCCGAAAAAACTAGGGATAGGGTCAGGGATGGTCCTTAGTAATATCCCCGCATCTGGGGACGGGCCGGGGAATGGGATAGTGCAATCCCTGCCTCGGACCGACCCGGCCCTGTGGAGCCTCGCTCACCCCGCTTTTTTGAGAATTTTTTTTTTTTTTTTATTTCCTTTACGAGATTGTATATAAAGTTAAAGTTTAAATCATGATTTTAAGTAATGTATCTAAATTTATGATATTTACTTTTATAATATTTTCTAATGTTTGTATTAAATTCATAAAAAAATAATTTAAACGAGTGAGTCTAATAATTAAATATATGTATTATTACTTTGTGAATTTCACAAAATAATAATACATGGGACATGGCCCAAAAATAAATTTAAAATGCAGCCTGAAGGATATTTATATTATTACAATGTAGCCTCAAGGATGTTTATATTTTATTGCTTTGAAATCCATGAACATGTTCCAATTTTTGTCAAGAAATTGTTGTTATTCATCATATTCAATTATTTATATCAATTTTGAGCGAAATTATCTTTCAAGTATTTATTTTATGAATTTTAGGAGATGAGACTATTTCAGTGGAACATTACAATGCAGCAATGCCTCAGCAACATAAAGCATCAGAATGTAGAATCTGAATTCCTCTATTTAATACGATATAGAAAACATGTTACTAACTTAATAACAATTAATTTAGTTTATGGTAGTAGTTATGTATTGCTTTTTAAATCTTAATTTAAATTTTACAAGAAATTGTTAGACTTTATATTTTCTTATCTTAAATTATGCCTTTTTAATGAATTAACTACTGAAATTAAACAGTCAATTTGTCAAATATAATACCTATCAACGTGCTAATTTTTCACAATTAAAATAATTAAATATTATTGTTACAGAAAGTTTTGATTTACATTGGGCAAAAATCCCTATTCGGAGGATAAATCCTTGCGAGGAGAAATTCCCCGCAAAGCCCCGTTCATCAGGCTGGGTCGCAACAGGGATGGGAGGGATTTTGTCCCCACAGGCCGGGGATGGTCATGAGAAAAATCCCCGCCCACGAGGACGGGTCATGGACAGTCATGGGAGGGGGTAACGGGGATGGGGCTAGGGCATGGGGTCCCCAACCTCGACCCAGCCCAGCCCGCACCCATCCCTAGTTGGTGCACATGGAGTGTTTACGTGAGCTTTGTTATGGCCTCTAGGGTTTTGGAACACTCTTGAGGGGAAAAGGACTTTGTCTGTATGGGTTTATTTTTTTCCACTGCGTAAGTTAAGGTGAGTAAGCTAGTGCTTTCATTAACTTACTATTGCCTTCTTAATCCAAATGCTTCCTAATATTATAGTCTCAAAAATTTGAAGAAATAAACGATCACTTTCGAGCAGTTACATTACTAAATGCAGATAGCGCATATAATGCATCAATACAAAATTTAAAGAACAAGATACTTTAGGTGATGTTTAAAAAAATTGAAACATGAGAGACAAATATATAAATTTTATTTTATTTATTAATGGGACCCTTGAATATCATCATATCATACTATTCAGTGATGCAGCACTACTTATCATCTGTTAGACATCCGCATTCATAAGGATTTTCTTACTCTGCTTATACTTAACAAGGCAAGCGCTAAGACATTGAAACTTGTCACAATTCCCAGGAAAAGGTATGTAAGAATCACAATCATCTGCCTTTGCCTCTGCTTCATTGAACATTGTACCTATAATCTCACAATATCAATTATATATAGCTGTAAACATATAGCCGATAAACAATAAAATATCGATATAATTCATTTTTTAAAATCATCTTAGCAATTTAATCAAGTAAATAATTAAAAATAATGAAAGATATAAAACTTAATTCATAATATTAAGAAGAATACATTACCTGATAACATACTAATCAAGAAGAAAAAAAACACTAAAGGTTGGTGGTCCTCATTGTTTTCAATTTTAATGATTACTTTACTCTCTAAAGTTATTACTTATACCCTGTAAGCAACAAAGGAAGTTAATATATATAGTAACATTTACTGGAACTTCAATTGCATTACCATTTTACTCCATTCAACAATCAATTAAAACTATCACCATATATACGTTAACATTAAATTTAAAAATATCAATCACATTAATATTATAATAAAATGGTAAATTGATAAATGTATCGAAGGCAAAATTGGTATTAAATGTTCTAACAATATCAAAATAAAATCATGCATGTGAATGTATCTATGGTAACAATATCAGATTTATCTTACCTAAATGTTAATGAGATTACATTTTTGTTTTAATTGTTTCTCTGTGACTGTAAAACAATTAAATCTAATATTGTTACCCTATATATATATATACACTTCACCTATATCATAAACTAAACATATAATGCAACACTTTACTTACCAAAATCAGTAGCTAAAATCCCAAACTCACCTGTGCCGGTACACAAGCCCTATCAATCATAAATTTGAACTAAATCACAACTTAAATCGTTATCATTCAAAAAAAGGTAATGCTACATGTATAAACTAATTATAAAAACTATTCCCTAGAAAGCAATGTGACAACCCTACATGTTTGACACATCATCTCCTCTAATTTGTTAAGTTTATCCCTAATTTAAAATAGAGTAATTTTTCATACAAACCTTATGTGTTACCACTCTTTAATTGACACATCATTCATCTAATTTGTTGAGCATTTAATTAGTTAACGTTTTATTTGCATTCATCCATTCATTTTATAACATATAAGATTGTATGAAAGAGTTTGTGCAAATAATATTTTTCTTTGATATAATCCAATTACATTTAAACAAATCAGTTTGTATGAGAAGTTTGTATATGTAGCATTGTTCTCATATATTTAAAAAAAAAAAAAAAAAAAGACTACGTGCATCTATTATTTCTAAATATTTTAATCCAAAAAAAAAAAAATCAGCCACCAAACCAATTTTTACTCATGAGATCGATCTCTTAGAATTCGTTATCTAAACTGAAAAATTCTCTGAATGCTCTGTTTAGCTTTTACTCATATTTCATTTAAAGCTTCAAATTCTCTGTTTTTACTCATNCCTCTGTTTCTTGCAGATTGTAGAGGGGTTCTGGAGTGATTAGGCCATAGTGGGTGGTAGTCTGTTTGAGGCAGACTTGTAACGGTGTTCTTCTTGTATTCTTTGACTGACTCATTAGTGCAGTGGGCTTCCAGAGTTTCGGAGCTCAACGTGGATGTAGTCTATCCAAGATTGGATAGACGAACCACGGTAAAATTGTGCCTTGTGTATTTGTGTGTGATTTTCTTGATCTTTACTTGTTTGTGTTGCGGATTTGTTTATTAGGCTTAGGTTATAACAACATCATCCAATTAGGGAAAATAGTTTTGCCACTGTAATTTACAAGACTTAATATCTCTAAATTTGAATGTGGTTGCAACTCCTCAAGAAGTTGTTGATTTTGCTCCTCATTCATCCTCCCCTCAAAGTCTACATACAAAACACGCAAGTTTTTCTTATTGTTTAATTCTATTCCCTTAACCTCATCCACATCTCTCAAATTTCCCAACCCTTTTATTCCAAATACTCGAAGGTGTTTGAAATTTTTTAGACATTCAACACAACATTCTTCATTGTCATAATTGCCCTCACTTATAACAAATATGTCTAACGTTCGAAGACCAGTTAATCTCTCCAAACTTTTTGGCATGTAACTTATACTATCAACCCCCGAATTTAACAAATGCCTCAAGTTGATTAAGTTTCCAATCCCTTGAGGTAGTTTTTTGATATTTTGACATCCCCTTATGTCTAAGGTTTGTAAATTGTATAACCCACACAATGTCTCAGACAATTCTTTTATGTTTCTATTCCAAGACAAGTTAAGGTACCTCAAGTGTATTAATTTTTTTATTTCTACAGGAATTTCTTCAATTGAGCAGTGTTTCAAAGATAATGACCTTAGACATGTAAATTGATCAATTAATTTGGACCAAAATATCTGAGGGTCAGTACCATAATTACAATCAACCACAAGGCTACGTAGAAAAGTTTGTCTAGTATAAATAGATCTAGGAAATGAGGCACCTTCTTGAATCTTTATCATTGAATGTCTAACTTTATCATGAGAAGATTCGAATTCAATTTCTCTTCTACCGTCAACCTCTATTGTATAACATTCATTTTGGTTGAGAAATTGAGCGAAATCATGTACTACATCGTGCATCTTACAAAAATGTATATCAATATCATATTCCTCTTTTTCAAAATCTTGAAAGAAAGAACGCATTGCTAAAGATTTGAAATACTCTTCACCAACTAACTCCATATCCATATCCTTTTTTGAGTCTTTTGACTTTAAATAACCTTGTGCCATCCATAAATTAATCAATTGTTCTCTCTCTATCTTATAATCCTTTGGAAACATAGCACAATATGAGAAACATTTTTTCAAAGTAGGGGATAAGTCATAATAACTTAATAGTAGAGGCCGAAAAACCTCTTGTTCTACCTCTTCTAATTCCCAAATTTCACTCTCTAAGACATTTTCCCATTCTCCAAATTCCCTTTTAAAACGCAAAAGACTACCTAAAGTCTTTACAGCAAGAGGCAAACCTTTACACTTTTTAACAATTTTTCTACCAATTTCTTCAAACTCATTAGTGGTTGTTTCAANTTGGAAACATGGACCTCAAGTTCTACTTTTGCAAAGAAGATGAATGGTGTCACAAATGTAGTAGAGGGAGCATATTTCTATGGAGCAAGAGAAGCCTCGAATTTTGGGTTGAATTTGAGATTGAACATCAATTTTATTTGTGTAATTGCCATCTTAATTAGTTGATACAAGTGCTTGCTATGTTTTGACAGGAGGCTTTTTTTGTTACATTTTTTTCTTGTGTTTCTTGATTTCACAGTTGAGTGATTAGGTGAATATGGAATGGAGAATACATGAAGAGTTGTCTCTAAGAGGATAGGAGCCTTTACTTAAGAAAGAAGATGAGAAAATTTGGTATCCCAATCATAGATTCCTTTGTATCAGATCATATATGTTTCATCACATCTCTGTTTTAAGCTTTTATTGAAAACATGGGCTTTCAATCTAAAGCTTCGAATTGCCCCTGCTTTATCCCTTTATTATGTACTCAAAGTGGTAGTTTAAGGGGGAGTAGCAAAGGGCTTTTGTTCAGTTGATATTATTGTCTTAATACAAATACTTCCTGATATAATATATAGACTCAAAAAATTTAAAGAACTAAACAATCACTTTTGTTCAGTTAGTCAACTAAACTATCCTTCATAAGAAGATTCAATAATGCACATGTGAATCCTGATAGTGCAAATAATGCATCAACACAAAATAAAAAAAAAAAAAAAAAAAAAAAAAAGGGATATGAGAGACAAATATATAAATTAAATTTTATTTATTAATGGGACCTTTGAATAACATCAATAGAGGATCATATCATATTATCCAGTGATGCAACAACACTTATCATTTGTTTCACATCCAGCATTGACAATGATTTTCGGTGACGTCTTATACCTATCCATGCAAGCGTTAAGACATTGAACCTTTCTACAATTCCCAGGAAAAGGTTAATGAGAATCACAATTATCTTCCTTTGCCTGTGCTTCATCAAACATTGTACCTATAAATTATAATCTCACAATGTCAACTATAGCTGTAAAATTTATATAGGGTAACAATACATATTATCGACTTAAAATTACTAATATAGACCTATCATGCAAACATATATATGATTCATTTTTCTAAATTCACATTAACACATAAATCAGTCAAACATTAGATGTATAGTTAAAAGATGAAAAACCATTATATTTATCATTAAATATGAAAAATATGAATTTCATATAAAATATTAAGAGAAATGTATTAACAGATGAGAGTACAAGGAAAGGAACTAGAAGCATTGAAAAATATTAATAAGAATATATTACCTGATAATAACATAATGAAGGAGACAAAAAATTAAAAAAAAAAAAACCACTAAAAGTCAGTGTCTTTCTTTTTTTTTTTTTTTTTTTTTTTTTTTTTTTTTNTTCAATTGTGCTTATTAAAAAAAAGTCCTCAATCTCTAAGAATATCAATGCATGAGAGAAGAGTTATACCTTGTTTGGCTCCTTGAAGGAATTCTCATTCATTACACTGTTGGAAGTGAGTAGAGTCTTCATCGATCTTGATGAGTTTATTGAATTTGACTCTAAACCATACACTGATATCTTTAGATTTACTTTATTGCTCCCGAAATTCACAACCTACACATGCACCGTAGCGACATACATACAAATGGTTAGGAAGCTAGAAGATCTACATAAACAAAACAACTCCTTTCAAGAGTAGGTTGGATTACCTTTACTTTCAAAAAACGTATGCCATCATTTGAATTCCGCTGAGCTATTGCAGATGCAAGGATTGGAGTTGAAGAATTTGTGAGGAGGGTTGTATTAAGTAGCATTGCACCACTTGTATCTATAAAAAAGTGTTGCAACCAGTAGCTAGGAGTTCCATATACTTTATAGGAGTTGAAGACAATTGCATCCGGATTCCATCTTGAAGACAAAATTTTCTAATATTAGAATAAATCGTAAATAAAAATGACAAGGCTTTATAAATTCAAAAGATTGTGAAATTACCTCCTATCATGTACATTCACAAATAGTGGTGCATAGGATACCATTGCAACAACATCACTGCAACAAATAAATTTATAATTAGCAATTTAACGTCATTTTAGTTAAAGATTACTTGGATTGTCATCAGATTGGAGTTAGAAAGATTACTTGTATGATATATTACTTAAACATTTGTTTACACAAAAAAATAAAAAAAATAAAAAGATAAATAAAAAAATAAAAATCCATTTGGATTTTTATGCACATTGCCAAACCTGTTCCTTTCTAGACCAATGAGGAATCCAGCTTCCCCTAGTGCTGCTAAGAGACTTCCTGTGCCAGCATCTTCTCCAACTACAGCATATTCACTAACAAACACCTGCACAATATTGAATATCCCATGATTCCCAAGTCTGAATCAAACCAAAAACTATTAATCACAGAGAGATGCATACCTTTGGACCACTACGTGATGTATGGTCAAAGTGATGGACATTAGAAAATAAGTCACTGGCATTTGTATAAAGCTATTTAAGAATAAGATAATAAAAAATAGGTTACTTTCATTGCGAGAACAAATGAAAACATTTTATATATTAATATACAAGAGTTGTGTTAAGAATTTTACATGAAAATCATATAAATCAGCTGGATAACCTAGTTGATTCATAGACTCATCACAGTTTGATATTACTTTGATGCCTGGATAGTAGTGTTTTATCGCATTGTAGAACTTGGCGTAGTTCTCTGGTCAATAAAAAAAATGGTGAGTATATTATATATCTATGAATCTAAAAGACAAGGTAACACTTGTAAACTCTTTTGGTAGGCTCGTACTAAGAAAAAAAGAGACAAAAATATTAAAAATGCCCTGGAAATTGTTGAAGAATTTATTAAATCATATAAGAACTAATCAAGGACAAATAATCTTGGAAATTTAGAAGAGATCATTAATGAATGACATCAGATTAATGATAAAGTTTGCTAGCTATTTTACTTCAATGTTAAATTCAGACGAGAGTTTAATGTAAGATGAATGACCCTTAGATTAATTAGTAAGAATTTACAAACAAATCACTTCCTTCTCAATAGATAGCTATAATATTCAATCATAGACAAAAGCTCTTTTATATACTAAAAGTTTAATTCAGTTACCATTTCATGATGCCCTTTCTAGTCATTTAATTAACTAAATTAAGTGACTCAAAAGAGTATAATAAACGAAAACAAAAGAATGAGTTAGAACAATATGCAAACCTTATAAGCAGCTTTTTCAAAAGAGAAGCTCTTCATTTCCAACCGCAACATATCTTAGTCAAAAGGTTTAGGGTGTCTCATTGCAGCTCGTACAGACCCCCATTTAGAGCTTGGTCACCTATAGCAACTCAATCCATCAAGGGCTTCCTGTAATTAAAACAAACAATATACATTAATATATATATCCTTTCAATAAAAAAATATCAGCTTTGGAAAAAATTTACAAGGTTAAGTTTAGCTTAACAATAGGAAAAACAAAAAAGTAATTTATATCATAAGAGAGATGCTACCATATCAATTACCATATCAAGTTGAATTAAAGAGAAAATATATTAATAGTATTTATACTATTAAAAAAAAAAAAAAAAAAAAAAACAAAAGCCTCTTTATTATTTCATATGTTTTGTGGGCTTATGTCCAGTTCTTAAATATTGTAAATGGCATATGCAATATTTAAGTCACAATTGAGACCCTTAATTCTACATTTAAACTTGAAAAATGAAGCAACTTAATATCAATACTGTTACCAAAGCCCCCCTTCCTTATGGGGGAAACCACAAAGAAAAGCTTTCAATCACGGATAAATGAAGCAACTATAAATCAATAAAGTTGATAAGATCCATATCAATAATTCTTTTAATGAATGTAAGATCAGAAATCCCCAAAGATATATAATTGATAACATCCAAACATCCATAGTTCTTTTCAATGAATATCACATCACAAAACCCCAGAAAAAAAATTGGCACTAACTCACATGATACATGGAAGTCCATTTGGTTTTATCTCTATTAAAAATAAAAACTGGCACTATTAAATATAGAGTCAACAAACACAACAATTTGTTATTACTTGTTTGTCATCTGATATTAACAAAAAGAAGTAGAGACTATGTGATCACATCAACTGCAATTGCATTTGTCTTTTAAACGAAAGTATATTTGATTAGACCAATGATCATACAAACATCAAGGCAACAATATGAAAACATACTTGCACAAAAAGTGAACATTGGAGGCTTTTTCTTGACCCAAATTGCTCATTCCTGCAAAATTTTATAAATTATAAGTGAAAAAATAATCAACCACATAGGCCACTTGGAGGAAAAAACAAGTATATCCTAATTACCATTTAAACACCCATATCGGCAATGCACCCAAGATCTTCAGATAGCTGCAGAAACAAGAATTAACTTTTACTTTATTATCTACTTAAAGAGTATGTGAAATTCTTGAAGTACTAAGAACAAAAATAAAATTTCTCCTCCAGATAAGACACAAATACTTACCGAAACTCAAAATAGCCAAGTCCATCATCCGTCCATAGTTCCATGCATCATAAATGCCCAGGTCTCTCCCCCAAGTCCAACGGTGTCTTTCCAGCGAAAGGCATTTCTTAAAGATCTCCTCCAACAAAATTGCCACCTGATGTAACATAATAAGAAAATAGGCATTATCATATTTGAATTTCTGGGCATGAATATAACTACAGTTGCTGAACACAAATAAAGAGATTAAGATAGGTAAGGAACATGCATTCGATAAAGCCAGTTAAAGGAAATATGCAGTGAACTATAGAAATTTTTATATTTGCTTGCTTGGACAAGATTCAAGCCAAAGCTAATTTAGTATATAATGAAACAACATATTAAAAACTTTTGAAACATTATATCCTCAAGCATAGAATCAGATCAGAACGTTAAAAATGTCCATCCTTAAAAATATTAAGGATTAAATCTGTCTCAAGAGTTGAAATTCTATTTCACGTAACAACCCAGCCAACCTATGCCTTTTTCACACAATAGAAACTAGAAAAGATAAATCTAACTACAAGATAGTACTCCTTCACTTTCGTTTGCGTTTGTTTCAAGTTATCAGCATTTGTTTTATTAAATGACAAATTATGAATTTAAATTGTATCTTACAACATTAAAGATCAATTTTAATAACACATGTACACATGTATGTAAAGCATTCAGTATAACGAAATGAATGAAGTGTAATGCAAACAATTTTTATTTACAAGGAACTCTTACAAATGAGACAATGATATCCCACCTTTTATCCATTACAAGAACCTCTAAACTTTGGTTTAAGAAAACCATTTGGAAGAAAAGTTATGAACCCACACAAAGACGAATGAGTAAATAAACTATTTGTTTAAATAAAGGCATTAATAGATAACAACTTATATAAAATAGATAGCATAAAGGCATTAATAGAAAACAAGTTGAATTAAAATACATTTTTTGGCAACTCAAAATATTAATATAAAAACACACATTCATCGCAAACGCCAAAATGAAAGACAAGGTTTTCTAATCTGATATTTTAACATGAAACAACTTCACTTGCGCAAAGGGCGTCTACACCAATAAATCTATATATACCTGGAAATCTTAGGAATCGAGGTTTGATATTTGCAATCATTTCATAAAGATCATTTCTAAAGCCATGCCCTGCGACAGGATACAGAAAGTCTTAGATACAGTGGAAGGTAATTACTAGTTATAAGTAATAAGAAGAAATGCATTGAAAAAATTATGTTCAAACAAATGCAAAACCCCTACATGCAAAGTTTACATTTATCATTCAGCTTCAAAAGACAAATTAGAAGTTCATTTTGAAACATAGTTAACTCCATCCTAGCCCAATCAAGCTATTTAAAAAAAAAAGAGAAACCAGGAGCACTGAAATTTTAAGGAAGATTGCTGTTTAATTTCTTTTGTAATTACCTTGTGTGTGTCCAAGGGGATGGCAGAGACCTGATCAATCCACATTACCCCCTTCTTTGAAGTCTTCAGTTGAAGTCTTGCATTTGGATTTGTTTCTTCAGCTTCCAGCAAAGTTTCCATCTTTGTCCAATTTGAGACATCACGAGCGGAAGCACTGCAATGAAATCAAATTAAACTCTAAAATATAAATAAACAAAAATCTTTGCAGAAGAAAATTAAGCAAATTAATTATAATGCTCACATGAGATTGGTAATGGCCAGCGTCCGCAATCCATCCGAGCTCGTTAAAGATACTGATATATTAACTGAGGTCAATGAGCGGAGGTAAAAGACAATTTTGTAAATCTTCCCTTGTTTAATGTCCTACAAGAAAGAGAATAAAATAATTAATATTTCAGATTTAAAACAGCATATTCAAATTCATTTACTTTTTTGTGTAATTAAGATAAACTATTTCTTACCATTCCCCAGAATCCTGGGTTATAGACACCAACTCCTCCAACAGGACACGTATCACCATCACAAAGCACCTCCATTCGAAGTGCAATCTTATTCCGCTTGAAGCATGATGATCGGTCAGTTGAAACAATTATGGATGATTCATCCCCGATAAGAGACCAAGGGTGGATATTCAAGGATTTGTTTTGTCTTACAGCTTCAAAACCTTAAATAAACATCTCATTAAAAACCTTAATATATATAAATATCCAAACAAATTGTAAAATATAAACCCCTAAAAAAAATTGTGTAGCTTATGCTTTGATACATTATGGGCTTTTTAAAGACATTTCATGCAACATGTCTGAGAAATTTAGAGAAACCTAAGAAATTGAAAGAGAGAAAGCAGAGAATTAAGAAATTGAACGAGAGAAAGCAGAGAATTAAGAAATTGAAAGAGAGAAAGCAGAGAATTAAGAAATTGAAAGAGAGAAAGCAAATAACAACCTCTGATGTTTATATACACTGTTACAAGTACACGCTGACAATCCAGCATGTAACTTAGCTACCAAACATCAAATATATAGATAGAAGAATAAAGAATGACCTCTGTTGCTCACAAGCTCTGCCCACAATCCACCAGCACCGGCATGATTGATCTCCTGGAGAAAAACACAGTAATATGGATAGTTAGTTTCTTTAAGTACCTTGCCTTACTTTTTCTCCCTTATGTCTTTAATAAATTAATTAGTAGCAGCGTGTAAGTTTATGTGCAAGTCTACCAACATGAATGGGATTAAAAAAAAATATAAAAAAAGTTAACATTAAAACAAAATTACTCCAAGTGCAAGTTAACAATAAACTACCTCAAAGAATATTCCAAAGAATGTTTCAGGAATCTGTCTGCCTCCAGAAGCATTAACAACCAATTCTGCTTTCTGATTTCTATTGGAAACCGAAGCCACTCCACAGAAGAAAAACAACAAAATAACAGCGCAATACACCTTGTTGGGAGCCATGCCTAACAAACCATGCATAGTAAAGGTTACATTTTGTTCACTTAACATGAAAAGGAATGCAAAAAACAACATTACCATCTTCTTAGACAAAACAGCTAATTCATACATCAAGTTAAAATAAGTAAAGCATCGAATAATTCATAGATTAAGTTAAAACCAAGTCAAATTCCCTTTCTAACTCCCGTATCAATGAAATCAGGTAACTTCTCAACATAAACCCATGGAATACCCAAAAAAACAAAAAACAAAAAACAAAAGAAGTTCTGGATGCTACCTCTTCTATATCCCTCTCTTCTCAAGCAGTGTATTACAAAACTAATTAAAATGATGTGTATGTAATAAAATACAAATACTTCTGTTTGTTGGTATTAGTTAGAAGGGAGAAGGGAAGATGTAGAGGAGGGAGAGATGAGTACTGTTGTTGTTTAAATTTTTTAATGAGAAGAGAAGGAAGAGAAGATGAAGATGGAGTGAGGTGAGGTGAGTCTTTATTATACAAAAAACACTCTTCACAGGCGTGCTCTGCTCTTGTATACTTTCTGCTTTTATTCTTAAGAATTAGACATCCAACTACCTACTATTACTGAAACAAGTGAAGAAAATTGCTGAGGGAATATTACTCAACCCCCGAGGTATACCTCAATTAATGAATCCCCACTAGTTTCAGAATCAGACAGAGGTTTTGTGATGATCTTTCTTTGCATACAAAAGGTTTTGTGGTTAACTTAAAAGAGTAGCAGTAGAAGAGACAGAGAGGTTTTGCATTAAAAGAGTGTATTTTCCAATTTCATGCATGAGAAGGAGACACCCACTAGCATATAATACAACAAAAATATCCCTTTACCTTGTTATTTTATCTATATGTAAAGTAGTATTTGTTGGCACATCATCCATCCACCATAAATGTAATTTTACCTCTGAGCTACTCGGTTGCCTTATTAAGCAAGGATCCCAAAATATCACTACTTCCATCTTTTGTTCCTATAAGTAACAACCAATTATATAACCATAAGATCAAGAAAATCGCTCCAAATAATTACTACCCTAAATTAAATACAACAACAAATGAATTCTATGTAATTTGGAGGGATATTATCAATCAGAGACAATGTTTTCTTAAAAAGACGAGTTTTAAAATGCACAAAAAAGTCACGTTTAGTGCTGATAGAAAAAAAGTCTAAAAGATTCATATAACTAATATATTTATTTTATAAATGTAACTTAAGTTTAGAATTTTAAATTTTATAAATAAAATAAAAAGATAAATAAATCATTAAGACATCAACTATCTAAACGTGAGACTCTATAATCACTTTACAGAAGTTAAATTAGTAGATTAATTTGTTTTTTCTTTTTATTATTTTTTCACTTTCTCTTTCCCTTTCCTTCAACTCCATCAGAAAACGCAGACCCAAGACCTACAAAACCAGCAGCACCAACACCCACTTGCACAGCTAAGCAAAGATGTGATATATTTGGGTAACATAGAGTTATTACTAACGTCAACTGCCCATCGTTTTCCAAACTTAAAGATTTGATTTGATGGATATGAGAATAATTATAGGTCCCACTTAAATATTTTTACTTGATAAGTTGATATCATGAATTGAAACAGCAAGATAAATTCCCGTTTTACAAATGATATTACAGTTCTCCTATTAGGAAATTTGAAATGCAGATAAAATTAATTTAAAAGGAAACAAGATAATAGAGTGGGCATTACCAAAGCTGGTGTAATATTGATTATTATTTCAACATCACTGCTTGAAATATCATAAATTGACGAGATGGGTGATGCACATGGAAATTTATCAAAACTGTACATTTATTCCTTGAAAAAGGAAAAATTATATTGCACTCAAATATATACATACATCCAATAAAGAGTTGAGATTCGAGTTGTAACAAAAAACTACCACCCACCACGATTTAAAACAAACCTTCAAAACCTTTAGTTTATAGTATTATACACTATTTTTGGATAATATCACCAAACCCATCACTTTAGGCTCTAGCTATTTTTGCCGATGAACATTGAAGGTTAGTGCCCATATATATAAAATATAAACTCATCTCACAATAGATGTTGACCAAGAATTATTTCAAAAATTAACAGTCTAAGAATGCTCCTAAAAGTCTCGTATATGAATAAAAATCTAAAACATTTCGATCTAAGAGTGCAGCTTTTTAATATATGCATGTATTTAAAAGCTTTGCAAATTATTAAATTGTTGTATTATCATTTATGGACATGGAAATATCATATATTGATATTTCTGGGTCATGAGTTATAAATTAAAGACCCATTAAGTACAACTACACCTGGCAGCAGTTGTTGCCGTATGAAGAAAATTATTTTAAGACTCCAGCTAGATGATGCCGAAGTCTTTTCCTATAACTACAATTGATATTACTTCTATTGGGGAATTTGAAATGCAGATAAAATTAATTTAAAAGGAAACAAGATAATAAAGTGGGCATTACCAGAGCCGGTGTATTGGTTATTGTTTCAACATCACTGCAGGAAATAAATTAAATAATCCTTTGTAGCTTTGTCAAACTAAGTTTATATACAAAATTAGAAAAGTGATGCACATTGAAATTTGACAAAACTGTACATTTATTTCCTTAAAAAAGGAAAAATTACATTGCACTTAAATATATAGTTATATACATACATTCAATAAAGAGTTGAGATTCAAGAAGTTGTACTAAAAAACTACCCACCGCCATTTAAAACAAACCTTCTAGACCTTTAGGGCATGCTTGGAAGTTTTTTTTCTATTGGTTTTGAGGTGTTTTTAAATCATTATTTGCTAGATTTTTTATGCACTGATTTTTATTGGCTCAAAAACCCCCAAGAACCAGTGTAGTGTATTTTTGAGGGGTTTACAAAACACCCCAAATTGGGGTGTTTTAGTTGGTTTTAAAATTTTATTCCACAAATACCCTATATACTATAAAACTATCATAATTACATCCAAAATAATAATAATAATAATAATAACCATATTATGCACGTCTTTAACCATATTAAATATAAAACAATTTTAAGCAATCATTAAAAAAAAAAAATTATTAAAATCTCATTTCTAGATGCTTTCTTAGAGAAGTAGAGTTAAAATTTTTCAATCATTCCAGATGTTGCAAAGAATGGCAAAAAAATGATAAGAGGACTTTACCACATTTGCAATTATAAAATACTAATAAGTAGAAAACAAATAAAGAATTCTTACCTTATAATTGAAAAAACAAAACTCTAAAGTACTAGTTAGAGTTAGGGTATTTTTATGGGCATATATGTAAATGTATCATTTTAAAAAACTGTTAGAACTGCTAGAAAATAAACTTCTAATCACAGGTTGGGTGTTTTAAAAACCGCTACTAAAAACCTCTCAAAACTGCTACGATGGTTTACCCTCAAAACTGCTACAGTGATTTACCCTCATAACCGCTACCATGAAACTCCCAAGCGGACCCTTAGTTTATATTATTATAAGCTGTTTTTTGATAATATAACTAAACCCACTTACATATTTTGGATGTAATTTTTTTCTATTGTAGTTTATAGTTAGCTGGTCGTGGAAAATAATTTATAATGAAAGGAACTCACCAAAAGAATGGGTATAATAATAATTTATATACTTGGTTAATTTGTTATTATTTTATAGAAGTTAAATTAATAGAATAGTTTGTTTTTTCTTTTAGTATGTTTTCCCTTCCTCTCTTCTCTCACTTTCTCTTTTCCTTCCTTCAACTCCATCAGAAAAAAAGACCCAAGACCTACAAAACCAGCCGCACCTAAACCCACGCTAACACCCACCTGCACAGCCAAGCAAAGATTTTGTCTTTTTTCTGATTATGATAATAAAGTGGGCGTTACCAAAGTTGGTGTATTGATTATTATTTCAACATCACTGCAAGAAATAACATAAATTGATGAGATGGGTGATGCTGATGCTGATGCTGATTTGTCTGTACATTTATTTCCTTAAAAAATGAAAAATTATATTGCAGTTACATATATACATAACATTCAATAAAGGGTTGAGATTCAAGAAGTTGTACCAAAAAACTACCCACCAGCATTTAAAACAAATCTTCCATACATTTAGTTTATATTATTATACACTGTTTTTTTTATAATATCATTAAACCTACTTACGTATTTTGGATATAATTTTTTCTATTGTAGATTATAGTTAGATGGTCGTGGAAAATAATTTATTATGAAAGGAACTCACCAAAAGAATGGGTATAATAATAATTTATATACTTGGTTAATTTGTTATTATTAAATCATGATACAAAACTAACCTTATTTGTTGCTTTATTTAATTTACAAATACTTGTAAATACAAGCTTTTTATTAATGTTAAAAAAAAGGGATATGAGAGACAAATATATGAGTTAAATTTTGGGAGAACGACCTTTTCCCACCCAACGTTTGGCAAAACAACACTTTCCCACCCGTCAAATTTCAAAATGACACATTCTCACTCTTTGTCATGTTTTGTTAGTATTTTTTGTTAATATTTGACTAAAAATACGAAAATACCCTTAAATTGTTTATTTTTTAATTAGTTTATTATAAATTAAAATTTAGTTAAGTTAAAATCTTTACTCGATTATTTATTAGTTTAAGTGTAAAGATATCTTTTTTTTCCTTTGTTTATTTAATTAATTAGGAATATTGATTTTTTATGTTAATTAGTAAAAATGAAAAATATTATAAATTTAGTAGATTATTGAATAATAGTGATGGGATATTGATGAAATTATAAATAAATAAATATTAAGATTATTTAACTTTAAACAATTTCATGGCATTATTCTTAACCTGTTAGGTGGGATTAACTATTTTTTCTTTTTTGAATTTTTAATATTTGACTTTTTGGCTAATTAAAAAATTATAAAGTCAAATATTTAAGGGTATTTTCGTCCTTTTAGTAAAATATTAACGGAAAACATAACAGAACCTAACAAAGGGTGAAAAAGTGTAATTTTGAAACTTGAAGGGTGGGAAATGTCGTTTCACCAAACCTTGGGTGGAAAAATGTCATTCTCCCTTAAATTTTCTTTATTAATGGGTCCTTTAAAACATCAATAGAGGATCATATCATAACATCCAGCATTGATAAAGATTTTGGGTGAAACCTTATACTTATCCATGCAAGCGTTAAGACATTGAGCCGTTGTACAATTCCTGAGAAAAGGTAAGTGAGAATCACAATTATCAACCTTTGTTTGAGCTTCATCAAACATTATACCTATAAATTACAATTATCATGTCAACTATGGCTGTAAAATATATAGAGTAATAATACATATTATTGACCTAAAATAACTAATATAGACCTACCAAATAACTAATATAAATGATACGTACAAGTCCTAAAACACTTATAAATATGAGTGGACAAGAAATTATAAGTTCTAAAACACTTGCTAATTAAGTTGAATTGAAGAATTTCACTCCAAATCCTAAAACACTTGGATTGTGGAATGCAATAGAGAAAATTCGACCCAAGCAAGTTCCAAGGAGGGAGAGAGTCCAAACATTTCAGCTCAAACCATTCCAAGCCCAAGCTCAACAAAGAAAGCTCAAACCCACCAAGAAAGAAGCCCAAGTGTTGAAGTGGTGACCCAAGTCTCATTCCAAAGGGGAAGGCCTACATGAACCCTTATTGGATCCATTTGCATGATTCTCAAGGTCCAAACTCTTACACCCTTATTAGTAGACTTAATTAGGGTCATTGATTAAGTTTTGATCTAATGAAGTATGCTTATTTCAAGTAATGGGATGGTTAAAGACATAGATCATAGAATTAGGGAATCATGTCTCTTTTGCATTAAATAGGCATAGTCTTACTGTTTGAATGAATGGCTTGTAATATTAGTTAATTTAATTCATTTTAATGTATTTGTTAATTACTTGTTTATCCTTGTATTTATCTATATAATGACAACTATTTTCATTGTAATATTTAGCTTATGAAATATATGAAAATTGGTTTATCCATTTGAGAGAGAACTTTTGTGTTCTTTGTTTGTGCATTATTTATCCAAGTCTTGGCAAGGGGATTTGGTGGTGAATCAATTCAAGTTGGTGAAGCAATCCTTTATACTTGAAGTGTTTTTACTTGTCTTGGTCCAAAATTGCAAGTAAGTGTGAGATTGTTCTTGTTTTGTATTTGGCCGAATTTTAACTTGGATTTATGGCATGTTGTATTGTTGAATTGGTTGGAAATTTATCAATAGACCTACCATGCTGACATATATATGATTCATTTTATTAAAATCACATTAGCATATAAATGAATCAAACATTAGAGCTATAGTTAAAAGATGAAAAAACATTATATTCAATAAAATATCTATATAATTCATTTTATAAAATCATCTTATTAGTAAATCAATTAAACATTATCTGTAAATAATTAAAAATAATGAAAAATACAAAGCTTAATTCATAATATTAAGAAGAATACATTACCTGATAACATAATCAAAAGAAGAAGAAAAAAAAAAAGCATTGAAAGTTTGGTGATCCTCATTGTTTTTTCTTTTATGTGATTATTTTACTCTCTAAAGTTATAGCCCGTAAGCAACAAACGAAGTTAATATATATAGTAACATTTACTGGAAACTTCAGTTTCATTACCATTTTACTTCATTCAACAATTAATTAAAATGTTAACATTTAAAATATGAATCACATTAATATTATAATAAAATGGTAAATTAATTTAATGTACCCAAGTTAGAATTGGTATTAATTGTTCTAATAGCATCAAATTTAACTGTCACAATAAAATCATGCATGTGGATGCTAATGTTTTTGGTTTCGCTGTATTGGAAATTATATGCACTATTAGAAGTTTGATATCTCTGATAGCAATGACTTATGATTATTATGTGCAGATAGGAAATTAATTTTAATAAACAGTAAGTAAAATTAGGACGAAGGGACTCAATATCTTTTGATGTTTTTGTTTATCAATTTATGTAAAGAGAGTCTAAGACATGAAGCCTTTATCAATTGAGTTAGCCTTTACTCTTTACCTCAATTTTCTCTTAAGAATGTCTATACAAATTTATTCTGATTCTTGTATGAATCCATAGGGGATTTATGGATTATTGTATATCTCCCGGGTTTAGATAATTTTCTCATAAAACACATCCAAGCTGTACTATATATAAAATTATTAAAAAAAAAAAGGTAATACATTGACCATGTGTATAATTAACAATCTGTACTATATAAAAAATTAGAGTAAACGATATATTCTCACTCTAGGTTTGGCGAAATCCTAAGTTGGTACCCTTGGACGCACATTAGTAGATCGCCGCCTCTAATAATGCTTTGGCACACATTAACAGACATCACCCACAGCGTTTTTCGCCATTTTTCGCCAATTATTTCACCCAAAATCACTCTTGTCACCACCATTCGAACCCCCATCCTCCCCTCTACAAAACCTTACACTTCACAACCTCTCACCACTCGCTAATCGTCAGCCCTAACATGCAACTATTTTTTGTTGGTTTTCAGCCGCATTAAGGGGCGAGAACCCCAACCACCACCACCATTTAACTCCTTGGATCCCCCCCCTACAAAACCCCTAACCTTCCCAACCACAATAGCTCATCGTTTGTCACCCACCATTTCGCCAAAAACATGACAAACATGAACCTCTCGGTCGATGAATGGCGACTAAACGATTGGTGGGGAACAGAGGTGGCGGTGGGCCATGCAATGCTGTGCCTAAAAATTCAAGGCTTATCATACCGTGGGCTGTGCCATGTCAAGGCCCACAAAAATTCATGCCCTATCATGTCATGCTAGCCTGCCAAATTTGAAGGCACATGGCATGACACGATATATAGCGAGCCATGCCTTGGGCCAGCCCACATGCTTTGTAAAAATATTTAATTTTAATATTTATAAATTATGGTAATTTTGATTTATTATTAATAATTATTATAAAAATATTTTATATTTTATATTTAGTGACATTTTGTATTTATATTAATTAAAAAAATGTACAATCACTATGAAATATAATTAAATAATGAGACATTGAAATATTAATTGAATTTCAACACTTTGTATTACTTATAAATTATAATTATAAATTACAAATACAAACATAGAAATTAGGATTAAGAATTATTATACATTTTCATTTTCATTAATTTCTAAATTCTTAAAATCTTCAAATATATCTTCAAAAACACATTTTTTTTATTTTTCGTGTCGTGCCATGCCAGCCCACATGCCTTTTTTAAAGGTCCACGATACGACCCACATATTTTCATGTTGTGTCATGTCGTGTTTTTTTTTCATGCCATGCCTTGCTGTGGCATGTTTTTTTCGTGTCATGTCGTGGGTCGGCACGGCCCACCGTCGGCTCTAGTGGGGACATAAGGGTTTTGTGTGGTTGGAGACATTGATTGCAATGGAGGTGTCCAATTGGATTTTTACCACCGAAATCCATCGAAGAATAAGGAAACCCTAAACCTAATGACATCGGCGATCAGAGGGGCCATTGAGTCGAGAACCAGAGGGGTTTTAGATAGTAGACTACGGGGAAGGTGATGGAGGTGACCAAGGGGTTCAACGCAATCGGAAACAATCCAGATTGGGCAAAAATTGAGAGGGTGTGCAGTCGCCAAGGATGTTATTGAAGTAGTATGACAATAAAATAGTAAATTAATAATTGTACTAATTTAGGGGTTAAAACGTAATTTATTTATTTATTTGTTAAGGGCATTATGGTAATTTCATCCACTGTAACCTAAAAATTGTTAATATTGTTATTTTAAGGGTGAGAATTTGGAATAAATGCAACCAGAGGTACCAACTTAGGATTTCACCAAACCTCAGGTGGGAATATGTCATTTACTCTTTTATATAATATATGAGGTAGAAGCATATTGCATGACCTTTAACTACCTTTTAAAATAAAAAATTAAAAAGGATCAAATTCTAAACTAAACTGATTAGAGAGATTCTAAGAGCCAAGAAGGGAACATGGAGAAGAAGATGTAAGATGCTCCTTTGCACATGATACGGCATCACACAAAGCAAGTTTTATTTTATGTGGGATGGACCGGGCTGGGCCGCTTTGCCAGTTATTATCCCGCAAAATATAATTCACTTGATACACTTGTTATCCATTCTTAAATAGATAATTAAAATTTTATTATTTGAATTATTAAACCACTTGAAACTTGTAAATATTTTCACTCCATAGCATTCATTTTACCCTTAAATTTACACCTCCATTCACTTTTCATCTTCTCTCCACCACTTCTCATTACTAATGGCTTCATCCCAAATTCTCAACAACCGTTATAAAATCAGTGAAACTATTCCCTCCACCACCACGACGGCCGCCCCCACCACCAAACATAAACCCGCGAACATAACATTTTCCACTGTAGCCCCTCTTATTCTAACCATTACCATAATCTTTTTTATTTTTCAAGGTGGTGGAAAGTCATATGGTGATTGTGAAGGTGGTGCTCTTGGTGATGATGATGATGGGGAGGAGGATTATACTCCACTCCATTGATGCAATCTGAAGTTTTTGCCATCTCATGAGGCCATACTCTAGACGGGTTTCTTGTTTGCTCCAACAAAGAATCCTTCACATGATCAGCTTGAACCATCTCGCTACTTTTTTTCTGCCACCAAGAAGTTCATACTAATTAGAACAACTAATATTAAAGAGTAGTTTAGTTTTGGTATCTAAAATATGTTCATAATTTTACCTTTACTTTGAACACATTAGAAACAAGTACCCTAAAATGGGTTATATTTGCATTTGTCACTTCCAGACCCAATGAATTCAAAGCTTCCATCAATTTTACAAATCCACCTAGCTTATGTTCGCAAAACACTTTAACAAAGAACTCGCTTCCATCTAATGGAGCCACTTCAACTTGCACCTTCAAATGTACAATAAAATTGACATATTGAAATTCTAATTAGAGAGAGGAAGGAGATATTATATTTAGATTTTAGAGTACGTTACCTCCATTTGTTGTGTCTTGTCATTAGTGATTTCTAGGTCTTGATTCTGCACTTTAGGAAGAGTACTGTCATTACCTGAAGCAGCTGTTACTGAAAATCTTTGGCTTCACGATGTTGTGGTTAACATTCATGCTTGCAGTATTGTTCTCGGGGCTCCCTTCATCATTTGAATGCTCCTCCAGTTCATCTTGAAGCTCTTTTATTTCCTTTAACAACTCTTTTATAAAGTCTATTGCGTCACCAAGGATTGAAGCTTTATCCATCTGAAAACATCAAACATCCAATCATTCTATAACACTAATACAATTTACTGTTAGAAGATATAAGATGAAATTAAAAAGAAGAATGAATTACTTTTGAAATTTTAGGAACCAAAGCTCGAAGAGCATAAAGCCTATCATTAAGCTTCTTCCTTCTTTTCCTCTCAACTACAAGGTTTTTAGATTGAGGTCCCTTCCGCGCTCTCCTCTAATACTTGGCATCATCCTCATCATCAATCTGGTCACTGCAATATGAGATTAAATATGACTGTCCATTCTAATGCACTTTATTAACTGGTGATGAGAAATTAGCATCCATGTTGCTTGTAGTAACCATCCATTGATATCCTGCATTGCACTGCGATAAAATCAATCACATGTAGATCTTCAGGTACCTGAAATTATCATGAAATATAAATACCATGCATCAGCAGTTGCACATATAACTAACCAATTATAGGCAATGTCTAGTTAGGTTTCTCAAACTAATCTTATATGTTAAACAAAAAGAATAAGTAGAGAGGGTAGTGTATACTTCTTTAGTTGCTAAGTGCTAACAGCTCAATCAGTCCTCCCACCACTAGTATCAATACCTTAGTCTAAACTGTTTCCTGAAAATTATCGCAAGGAAAGTAATGTCAGGTCAATTTTTAAAGCGGAGAAATGTGCAACGGATGCACATAAATTCTGTGTTATATCAATAGATATGAATGTTCATAGTAGGTTACCTTCATAACATTTGCATCTAAGCTATTAGAGAAGTTTGTCTAGCTTGGATGGTTTGAAATCAAGGTTTGTGCATGATTAATCCTGAATAATTATGAAATAAGGTAATTAGTTATATAATTGAAATATTTATATATAAGTAATTAAAAAGAGTTATGTATATGAATGAATATATATAAAAAAAAAAAAAATTACCCGAAGTCTAGGGGAATAGAAGAAGGAAGTTGAGAAAGAAGTTCACAAGATTTAGTTCTTGGATGTTGAATTATAACATCCCTACAAGGAAGAATTGGAGAAACTGGAAAATGAAGCTCTTCTCTGCCATTAATACTGTTCATCTCAATTCTAGCACAACAACAATCCATCCACTCAATAAATCTAAGTCAAAAGAGATTCATATTAATAATGTGATGCATAAGCATAGATCACAAAAAAGAAAAGAAGAGAATTTACTTAACTGACCTTTGATCATCGTTGAGTTTCCAGAGAACACAGTAATCTCATCCTTCAAGTCCTACAGGTTGCCTTAGTAGCTCTATTAAATTTTAGATAACTCTGATGTTACCAATTAAGCGAATGGAAACATTAAATGATGTTTATATATAAATAAATATAAATGAAGATGTAGGTACCGTTGAGTGTTTGCATGAGAAAGAAGAGAGAATTTTGTGGTTAGTTTAGTTTAGTTTGGAGAAAGGGAGAATTTTATATAATATATGAGGTAGGAGCATATTGCATGACCGAACTACCTTTTAAAATGATAAATGTATCATCAAATGTAGTAGTATTAATACATATTTAAAGTGAGGATGTGTTAAATAATATATCTTATGTAAATAAAGTTATGACCAGTGTTTTAAAACCCGACACAGTTCAACCGAGACTTGGGGCCTTTACTGGGTCGGGTTACCAATTTTATTGTTCATGGCAAACCTTAGAAATTAGGACAACGATCGACAAACAATTGGTGGCTAAGATGTTTGGGGTTTTGAAGAAGAAATGCCTGTGAGTCGAAAGGTGGTGACAAAAGTGATTTATGGTGAGTGAAACGACTGAAAATCGTAAAAATAAATCAATGGCAACAGCTCGCTGTTGCCAGCGATTGGCGAGGCGAACAAGGGTAGGGTGAGATTGGTTTTGGTTAGGTGACTTAGGAGAGAGTTTTCATGGTAATGAGGTGTCTTGTCGATGCTGAAAATAGGCCCTATTTGGCATGGATTGTGTCGATGTTGGTGGTGTAATTTGGGATGTTTTTGCAAGATTTCAAACTTGTATTGTAGAGACTTATATTAATTTTTAGAGGTTTTTTTTTTTTTTTTTTTTTTTGGATTTCAAACCTTTTACATGCTGATGTCACCGGTTTGACCCACCAGTCAAACTGGCTCAACCAGTCAACTCGAGACCTCACCACTTTATCAGGTTTCACCCCGGGCCAGGTTTTAAAACCTTGGTGATGACGTATTAAATGATATAACTATGCCACGTAGGGTGACACTTGGATCGTGAAATTTGAGATTATCTTGACATAAATAACATTAGCCTATATTTATATTCGGTTCATAATAGATGATTAATTGTTGAAACTAAGATGATTCTGTGCATATTTTGGTTTAGATGTTACCATGAATAGCAATGATTTAAAGTTAAATATGAGGCAGTTTCGTAACTTTCGCTTGATTGTTTAGATGTTACCATGAATAGCAATGATTTAAAGTTAAATGTGAGGCAGTGTCGTAACTTTCGCTTGATTGTTTACCATAAAAATTAAAAAGACATTACGTGTGTATTATTAACTACCATAATATATACCAACCATTAATGCTCCTGTATTTAAAAATAGAAATATTGTTAAACTCTAAAGACATAAATGCAAATCTGTCAATATAAATATATATATTTTGATGCTTTTCCTTACAAAGAAGACTCCCTTTTGATCTATTACATAAAGGTCTCCCTATAGCCATAATTATCCAAACACTTTTAAGAAGAAACAAAAAGCAAAAATGGCTTCTTTCAAAAGCTACTTCTTTCAGGCTTCAATTCTACTGGGGATGATGCTATTCGTTGCACCTTCATTAGCAAGGGCAAATGTGAAGGTGACAAAGGGTGTTATTAATGATATTTGTTCCAAGACACAGAATCCTTCTTTCTGCTTGGGGGTTCTTAATCAAATTCCTGGAGCAACTACTGCAGATCTTCCAGGTCTAGCCAAAATCACTATTGACTTGGCAAGTTCTAATGCTACAAAAACCCTTCAACTAATCAAATCATTAGTCCCAAAAGCAACTAATAGTAAACTTAAGGAGAGATACGGAACTTGCTCTGAGCATTATGATAATGCCATTGGTGACCTTGATGATGCTCAACAACACTTGAAAACTGGTGATCCAATGGGTGCCAATTTTTCAGCTTCAGCTTCCATGGATGAAGTCGGCGATTGTGATGATGAATTAAAAGGGCTCCCAGCGGATCCTTCAGTCCTGAAGGGCAACCAAGACCTAAATAACATTTGTAGTATTATTTTGGTTATTGCTAACCTTATACCCCGTTGAAACATGTTTGTTTCTAACAAATTAGTAACTGTGAAATCAAATCATCAATAAATTACTCCAAATGTATTCTGTCTTACTTAAATCCATATAAATACATCCCTAATATCCATCTTTGTGACTTTCATATTTTCTTACAGCCTTAGTAAGACACCAATTGCTCGAGTCATAGTGGTAGATGTATCCATCAAGTATGGATTTAATAAAGTTTTAAGAGCAGTTTGCAATCAATAACTTCAAATATTTTTTTTCTCTATTAATATTATGTGCAGACTCCACCTAGTCATTCATTTAGCAATAACGATTTTGTGCAATGTGTTCACCAGAATAAGTTAATATCTCAACAACACATTGGATCAGCATCAGCCTTAATTATGAATAACTTTGGAGAGCAAAAGTGGAAGCAAGCATATACTGATTGAACACATGGATAATAAGGGGCCCAGATGACCAATATCTTTCATCAACATAGTTCAATTGATAATCTAAAAACATTCCAAAAGCTGTATTGGAAAGAAAGAGACAGAATTTGAGAGTATCTATTTATTCTCTTAAATTTAGATTTATAGCACAATGTATTTCACCATCATCAGCATTACATTTATATGATTCTCCAATCTTATTCAAGATAATGGACCTAATATCCAGGGCTAACAAAAGCAAGACAGTTGATGAATGCATTACCAGTACAATTCAGGAACGCAAAGTAGTAGGTTTGTAGTCTATCACTAGAACTTTATCCAAATGGGACAGGAACAAGTTTGCAAATTCAACATGCGCAGGATGAGCTATATACTCTGCAACACCCTCTGTGCTCTCAAAGGTAGATTCAAAGATATGAGTGAAACCTTGATGCAGATTCTCAATACTCACATCCCTGCCCCTGTTGCAACACATAACAAAATGGCAAAAGGGTGAAGATTTTTTAACTCAGGTACCAAAACCACACTAAGTTATTGTTAACATCACAATTTTCCAGAAATTGTGTAGATCCAGACAAGTATATTATAAGCGTAATTTGTTAAACAACTATAAGGGCAGGCTGGCAGCAATACGACTACTACAATGAGCCACCAGGACTCAAGATTTGCATCAAAACATGCTTATGAAAAGGTTAAGAGACAAATAACCAGAGGTTTGGTAAATTCTTCACAGAATGTAAAGTGCAATGCTTTTAAATCCCAGAAAGAATATTCTAATCTTTCAATAAGGCGCCATTAAAAACACTATAGCAGGATTTTCCAAAACTCAGAAACCCCATAACCCATATAAACAGTAAGCTAAACAAGATCACATATTGAGTGTTTATCATATTACTATTGAAAATACTTCATGGGTTCGACGAGATTGACAAGATTAGCATAGCCTTTGATGAGCTGATCAATTTCTTCTAATTTTACCTCGTCTTTGAACCTCGCGAGTAAAATGTGCTTCACCACTCCTTTAGCCTCTTCCATTTCCTAATGTGCTTCGTACATTAAAAAATAAATAAATAAATAATTTGTCAAGCATAATGTTAGGTGTAAATGACTTGGTGTTGAAATGGTTGGTGGGACGTGGACATCATTTTTATAGAGCCGACGACGTATTCCCACCGAGGTTTATTGAAATCTTAAATTGATACTTTTGATTACATTTGTTCTTGATTTCTATCTTTAAAGTAACGATGCTTTCTTTATTTTAACAGATCCCAACAATTTACTGTAGCGAAGCGCACGTTAGCACGCTAAAATGCGTTGAAGCTTTCTTTGGCATAAAGTGGACACATTTTAGCAAAAAGCGGCTCATGTTGGTAGTGTTCAAGCTGACAATTTTTTGCTTTTTTTGACTAATTTCGAAGTCTAAAATCACATTCGAAACCATCATTGGACTCCCTACAACCTCTTTTACAAAACCCATACCTCCACTTGCAGACCTCAATCATTGTTTTCGACCACCTCCAACAGTCACTAATAATATTAGTTTAAAGGTGAAAATTTGAAATAAATACAACTAGAAGTATCAACTTAGAATTTCGCCAATCCTCAAGTGAGAATATGTCTTTTACACTCCGTTTTGCTACTTTTTTTTATTTTGTATTTGACTTAATCATCGGAGGGGGCACACTAGTAAAAACCATCTGGCCTCTTTAACGTTAGCAAATCTTTGTGTAAGTGATTGCAGGATCCGTAGAAATCTCCTAGTTTGAGCAAATCTCCTATTGACATTCACATACCTCTCCGCAGCAACTTCTGCCTGAGTCATTATTTTTTCGCTCAAACAATGATAATTAATTGTTAGAAATATTGGCGCAATTGGTGAGGCCATCATGATCAGCTCAGGCAACTCAACAAGATGATCAATTATACTGTCAAAAACTTGTATATCACATTCGAAGCCATGAATTAGCGAGATAGATTTAATATTTTAGCTCATTAAATTAATTCTATTAGACTACAACCTCAAATTAAAACCAGTAATCCAAATGAAACCAGTAAGTATTAAAATAAAGAATAGTGAAAAAAAATTAAAAAATAAAAACTTTTTTTATCTTACTGAGGTTGTGATTGCAGGAGTTTTGTCACTGCTTCTTGCACAATTAATTCTTGTGTTCAAGATTCTTCATTATATCTGAAGTATTCAGACCCACATTAGAATTTGCCTAATATAATCTAAGGATATTGCACACTCGTAATCTCAACAAAATGTTTGAAAGAAAAACTTGAGAAAATTGAGTTTAATTAGTTATAGTCCGTATGTAAAAGAACTTTATATTTAACAAAATTATGGTTGGCTTTATAAATTACAAACTTTATGTTATAAATCCACTGTTGTAAAAAAATTTTGGACAGCTGAACTTTGAAAAATAAAACATCTTAATATTTTTTTTATTTGAAATAAAAACCGGGGTAGGGGTACTTTCAAGTTTCAACCATATGCCCTTCTATCCATCTGGCCACAAGTTGGTGGTTAAACATTTTAATATTTGATTTGCATGTAGCAAAAAAAACATATAAATAATTAATTACAATATCATAAGATATTGACAACTTTATTAATTAATTACATTCCTTATAAGTTTCCCAAAGGAAATTTGGCTTGAAATAATTATATTTTTGCGATATTGAAATGTTATTTGGAAAAGTGAATATTTTTTGTCTATTTTTGCATGACTTGTTTTATTTGATTATCAATACCTTCCTTCCCAAGATAATAATTTATTTCCTATTTGACGTTTATACTAAGATATTTGTTTGCCATATATTTGGCATTACCTTTTATGGCATCAAAACCTTCATATAATATAATAAAACACGAGAATGGGGGTCCAAATATATAAGGGAATGTGGATAATAATATTGTACTTGATATATGATATCTCTACTTAATCAATATCAAAATATTCTTATAGCTTTTCTCCTTTTAATTATTCCTTTGAGTTTCGGATCCGAATATGCATCTTTGCTTTCTCTTTAGCCTTCTCAATAGATGATATATGATTTTCTGAGACCACAATTTTCCCAAGAATTCACTCACAAAAACTAACCACAAATGAAAACCAAATATTGCCACTTAATTTTTTCATTTCATTTCCATGTTGTTACAACTTATAAAGTTGAAAATTAAGTACTACGCATTTATAACTTACATAACTTATTTATGTATATTGTATAGTACGTTGGCTATATATATTATAAAGAGTAAATGACATATTCCCATTCGAGGTTTGGCGAAATCTTAAGTAGGTACCCTTGGTTGCATTCATTCTACATTCACACCCTTAAAGTGACAAAAAAGTGTTTGATTTAATGGTGAATGGGTAAATTGGTCATTTTGTAGGAGGCAACGCATATTAACAAACATTACCCTCAGCTTTTTTCGCCCTTTTCCGGCGATTCTTTCACCCAAAAGCACCCTTGTCACCACCATTCGAACCCCCATCCTTCTCTCTACAAAACTTTTCCCTTCACAACCCCTCATCACTCGCCGATTGCCAACCACGGCAACCGTGACATGCAATTATTTTTTTCTGGTTTTTGGCCATTTTGAGCGGCTACAACCCCAACCACCACCACCGTTTGACTCCTCGCATCCCCCCTAAAAAATCCCTATCCTTCCCGACCATGACAACTCACAATTTGCCGTCTACCACTTCACCAAAAACGTGATGAACACAAACCTCTTGGCTGGCAAATGGCAACTAAACAGTTGGTGGGGACATAGGGGTTTTATAGAGTTGGTTGAAGTGGTGGTGTTTAATTGGATTTTTACTGTCGAAATCCAGCAAAAAACAAGGAAACCCTAAACCAAACTGCACCGGCAATCAGAGGGGGTAATGAGTCGGGAACCAAAGGGGTTTAGACGACGGACTATGTGAAAGGTGATAAAGGTGACCAGGGGGTTCAACACCATCAGAAATAGCCCAAATCGAGCAAAAATCGACAGGGTGCACAGCCACTGAAGGTGTTATTGAAATAATTTAAAAATAAAATGGTAAATTTATAATTGTATTAATTTATTTATTAAGGACATTATGATAATTGCACCGTTTGTAACCTAAAAATTGCTAGCAGTATTTACTTTAAGGGTGAGAATTGGAATAAATGTAATCAAGGGTACTAACTTAGGATTTCGCCAAATCTCAGGTGAGAATAGGTCGTTTACTCATAAAATTATAATACAAGTAAGCATGTTTAATAGTTTGATCTACGTTAAAAATGAAGTACATGTAAGCATGCCAAAGTCTTAATGAGTGAGGTGATAAATAGCAAATTGTTTACCAATATATCAACAAAATTGTCTGTACAACCTGGATAGATCATTATTACACATGTTGAAACTATTATTGTTTGTTTAATCAAAGTTTGACAGAAAACAGGGGAATAGAAATAGAAGAGCTCTGTTTTGCTTTGTTTATTCTCTGTTTTTATAGATAAAAATGTTTGTAGGATATATAAAATCTCACTGTTATTGTTCACACTTCCAAATGGTTCTCTTGAATTCTTGAAAGCAAATATATGATATATCTATGAGTAATACTATGCATCCAACTGAGTCATACAAACAGATAAAAAACAAATGATAAAGTAGTTATTTTACATAACTTTTATACAATTTTTATGTGTCTATATGACTCAATTATGATCAAAACATTATTGTATATTTAAACACAGAAATATTCAGATTTGGGCCTTGAGGATGTTTTGTTTGCTGAAACAGGCCTATTTCAATTCGGCCCATTTCATTATCCCCTGCTCCCTCTCGCAGCTCCTACACTCTCTTCCACTTCGCGGCTGCGACCTGTAAGCTTGTGAGAAATGGAGAAAATGGGTGATCTTGTCTGGTCAAGACAATCGGATCTTAGCAAGTCTTTGAAGCTCGCAATCCGTTCTCTTCTCACTACTTGCTCAAAACAAGTGTCTTTTCTTCACTGCTTAATTTTCTACGTTCTTTTCATCCACTTTCACTATCAATTCTCTTATTTACCACTATTTTTTTTTTCTTTTTTGAATTGAAAAAGGAATTCAGCAAAGCATTCAATAACTTTACTTCTTCTGAGCAAGACTCCCTCCACCGCCTATTCATCCAGGTCCCCTCTCTAAACATCTACTCAGACCTGTTTTTAATTCTTTTAAATTTTGTTTTGGTTCATGTTTGAAATTTGAACTAATGGGTGTACAGTTTCAGGTGATTACTTCTTTGCATGAAAACATTGAGGTATGATTTTTCCTTATGTTTTTTAAAGGATTTAAATACGTTGTTACTAGGCTATGATTGTTAATTTCAAACGTTGCCACTTTTGCATGTTACAGGATGAGTTTCAGTCTTTATGCCTTGAAACTCAGGTATATTTCTATTCATTACTTTGGTCCGCGGCTAGATGTGGTCAATTCAATTACTAATTAAAATCATTCCTTTTGATTTTATGAATTTAATTGGTTGGGCATTCTAATGTTGAATTAAATATGATTTTGAAGGCGGGAAACACTCTTGATACTGTGGAGCAACTTGTGGAAGAACAAGACCTGGATCCATTGTCTTCAGATAAGTAGGTCTATCTAATCCCTTGATGGCATGTAAATACTTGTTTAACTGATAAAGTTTTATTGCAATATTCACTATGTGTAATAGATGTTTTTGTCACATCATTGTATGCTTGAGCTACATATTTTAAGCTGCTCAAACCAATACTATCTGATTTTATATGGTCATTTGGAAAACTATTACACTTGTATCCATACACAGTACATTAACAAGAATGAGTGAAATGATTTTACTCATGATGTCTTCTGTATTAGAGCTCTGGTCTTATCATATTATTTGAAAAGGGTAGTGTGCAGGTTGGCTTCTAAACAGTATTTGTTTGGTTTTTTCGCTATGCATTGATTCTTCACTTGGTGGATAATTAGCAGTATTATAGAATTCATTGTTTCATGTTACTTTTAACGTTTAGAATGTTTATTTTGTTTAGTGAGAGGACCTTGCGGATAATTGAAGCTGTACAGCCGTTTCCCTGGACATGGTCAGAGCAGAGTACTTCATGTACTTGACAGCTCTAGATTTTATGTTCACATTCTGATTTAGCTCAAGATTTGGCTACTCCTGCCTCTAAATTAGGAAAAAGTTTTCTGCTATGAACATGATACATTCTGCAAGGCCTTTTTCTAAGTTCACTCTGCTATACATATATTAGATACGTAATGACCAACTTACTCTTGAAGAATGCCATTAGTAGTAGACAGAGGCATATACATGGGTGGTGTCAGATCCCAGTAGACATTATGGTTTGATACTTGTAACCATTTTTCCTGGATCAACTTTTCACTTTAATCTACTACATGTGATTAATTTTAAGATTTATCTTCCTTCATCAAGAAAGAAACAGAGAATAAAACAAAGAAGAACACAGTTGCAATCTTTTCTGACAGTGTAGACCTACTATTTAATGATATTAAGGAATATTATGTATGAACTAAAAACAAATAACCACTGATGGAGAAATGCTGACAGTGTATGTTTCTATACTCTCCTCATCATCCATAACTCTGATGCAGTCACTATCGTGACTTCGTAACAAAAAATTTGAAGGACTATCCAACTACATTTGTTTCATGCTGGAACTGGTTTCAATGGCCCTTGGATTACTACTTGATCGATATGCAGTTCATTCTATATCTTGCAATGGACTTTCTTATTTCAAGTGTCCTGACTGACATGCAGGACAAATATTATGGATGTTACATGTGATCTGTCAACAGCGAAGAAGAATGAGATCTAGAACTTGATGCTTATGCTGGAAAGGGTGAGTAATGTTTAGAAAAGATCAATTTTCTTCATTCAAAAATATGGATATATTATTTTTGTTTGTTTTCAAGGGTTTTTTTAACATGCATTATGCACTTATTGATTGGTGGTGGAACCAACTTTTGTTGATTGGTTGAAGAGGTTTTATGTCAATAAGATTTGAGCTTCTCTAGTTTTTTCTTAAGTAGGACAATTTGTGCATAGTATCTTGCTGAAATCCTACAGCAGAAATCAAGATGATGGGGATTTATAACTGAATTTTTTTTCTTCATTTTGTACTCATGGTGTTCTTATAGTTGTTCTGTTCTGTTTTGTTCTAAAAATATCTCCTTTATCTTGAGAAACAAGCAAGATGAAGCAACATTTGCCCATCAAATGTGCTGATTTACCCTCCTGCATTAAGGTTAACTAGAAAATGTGTCTAACATTTCTATTTAATTTCAGGTTCCCAAAAACCAATTCGTACAACTCAAAAATGTTTGTCATAGCACTTTGCAAATAGTCCCCTAGAATACTCAATCTTGCTCAATATTGTCATGCTTTGTTCAATGATTTTACGTTATCTTAGGGCAAAGTTTTGTGGGGAGCTGTGTTTGAGCATTTTATCCTGTCAAGAAAGAGCCAATTCAGAAATCAGTCTATGCAAGGAACATTTGTATTGAATTCCCGTCAGTCTTGGCAGCCAATCTTACTTTTTGTTCCAATAAGTTAGAATGCTCCTTGACACCTTGCTCAATCTAATTTATGCTTTCATTGATTTGCTAAGGGTAATCCTGAAGTTGCTAAATGTAAATCTACTACAAATATAGGATACACGATTCCTGGAAATGATTGCCTTTATTCAAATAATCTATAGAAAACGAAAATGGGCTCTAGTATTGGCCCAAAAATCTTTTTTTGATTCTAGTAAAATAGGTACTGTACATAAATGCTTTTTTGTTGTGTAAACTGTTCTTATTCTGCTTCATTCATTAGGTTGAAGAACAGAATCACCTGACCCAAGCAGTATTGTAATTCTTTTGAGAGATTCATAAAGTTACTTGTAATATTTTCTGTAATCTTATGCTTTATGAACAAAATGTGAATCTTTCATCCACTGATCCAATCAAGAGTGACTTTGCTCTCCTATTATCCAAAGAAGCTCTGTTAGGATAATTAAGGATTGTGCTTTCTGGCAGGTTATTGGCAAATTCCATTCAGTGCAGGATGCTTAGCAGAGGTGGCTGTGTTGGGTGAGTTTCTCAGAAGTTTTGAAATTGTAAAACTAATATCTCCACTCTCTCACATCCTACAAATATCAAATCTTTTAAAACTGGCCATTTGAAGAATGTGTTCCTCCATATAAACCTTTGAGATTTGGTAAGCATGTATAGGGGTTTGATCTAAATTAAAAATGAATTACATGTAAGCATGTATAATTTAGGTGATAACATAATGCCAAAGTCTTAATGAGTGAGGTGATAAATAGCGACTTCTTTACTTAAACTGTCTACACAACCTACATTAAATAGGTAGATCACTATTACACCATGTTGAAATTATTATTGTTTGTTTAATAAAAGTTTGACCGAAAACGGGGTTGCTTTGGAAATAGAGAAGCTCTGTTTTGCTTTGTTTATTCTCTGATTTGATTCATAAAAATAGTTGTAGGACATATGAAACTGTTTTCCTTTACATTTCTAAATGTTCCTTTGAATTCTTGAAAGCAAAATATGATAGGTTTTAGTAAGAACTTAAAAACAGAGTTGGTGTACCTGGAGTGTTTACTTGAGCTCTGTCATGGCCTTCAGGGTTTTGGAACACTCTTGAGGGGAAAAGGACTTTAGCTGTATGGGTTTGTTTCGGCAAGCAAGTTCTTTCGGTAAGTTACTATTACCGTCTTAATACAAATTTGAAGAAAAAAACAATCACGTTCGATCAGTTACACTACTAAATGCTGATAGTGCATATAATGCATCAACACAAAATTTGAAAAACAAGATATTTTAGGTGATGTTTAGAAAAATTGAAACATGAGAGACAAATATATAAATTTTATTTTATTTATTAATGGGACCCTTGAATAACATCATATCATACTATTCAGTGATGCAACAACACTTATCAGCTTTTAGACACACCGCATTTATAGGGATTTTCTGACTGTGCTTATACTTAACAAGGCAAGCGCTAAGACATTGAAACTTGTCACAATTCCCAGGAAAAGGTATGTAAGAATCACAATCATCTGCCTTTGACTCTGCTTCATCAAAAATTGTACCTGTAATCTCACAATATCAATTATATATAGCTGTAAACATATACCCAATAAACAATAAAACATCGATATAATTCATTTTAAAAATCATCTTATCAGTTTAATCAAGTAAATAATTAAAAATAATGAAAGATATAAAACTTAATTCATAATATTAAGAAGAATACATTACCTGATAACATAATAACCAAGAAGAAAAAAAGCACTGTAAGTTTGGTGGTCCTCATTGTTTTCAATTTTAATGATTATTTTACTCTCTAAAGTTATTACTTATAGCACGTAAGCAACAAAGGAAGTTAATATATATATAGTAACATTTACTGGAAACTTCAATTTCATTACCATTTTACTCCATTCAACAATCAATTAAAACGTTCACCATATATACGTTATCATTAAAAATATCAATCACATTAATATTATAATAAAATCGTAAATTGATAATGTACCCAAGACAAAATTGGTATTAAAAGTTCTAACAATATCAAAATAAAATCATGCATGTGAATGTATATATGGTAACAATATCAAAGTTATTTTACCTAAATGGTAATGAGATTACATTCTTGCTTTAATTGTTTCTCTGTGGTTGTAAAACAATTAAAACTAATATTGTTACCGTGTGTGTGTATATATATATTCACACGGTAACATATAATGCAAAACTTTACTTACCAAAATCAGTAGCTAAAATCCCAAACTCACATGTGCTGGTACACAAGCCCTATCAATCATAAATTTGAACTAAATCACAACTTAAATCGTTATTATTCAAAAAAAGGTAATGCTACATGTATAAACTAATAATAAAAACTATTCCCTAGAAAGCAATGTGACAGTCCTACATGTTTGACACATCATCTCCTCTAATTTGCTAAGTTTATCTCTAATTTAAAATAGAGTAATTTTTTATACAAACCTTACGATGTCACCACTCTTTAATTGACACATTATTTATCTAATTTGTTGAGCATTTAATGAGTTGACTTTTTATTTGCATTCATCCATTCATTTTATAACACATAAGATTGTATGAAAGAGTTTGTACAAATAATATTATTCTTTAATATAATCCAATTACATTAAACAAATCAATTTGTATGAGAAGTTTGTATATGTAGCATTATTCTCATATATTAAAAAAAAAAAAAAAAACTACATGCATCTATTATTTCTAAATATTTTAATCCAATAAATAAAAATCAGCCACCAAACCAATATTTACTCATGAGATCGATCTCTTAGAATTCATTATCTAAACTGAAAAATTCTCTGAATGCTCTGTTTAGCTTTTGCTCATATTTCATTTAAAGCTTCAAATTCTCTGTTTTTACACATATTTTGAAAGTTTTGTGAAGCCAAAAACGGAGCCGTTTCACTTGAGTCAAAACGGGGTCGTTTTGTTTAAAGCCATTACCAAGTTTTAGCCATCAGATCAAGACAGATCCAAGGGCTGAGAACTGCTGATGACTTAGTATATAAAGAAGCCCAACAGTGACACTTACAAGAACGCGTATTTTGTTATTCAGAGAATTAGGGTTAACAAAAGGGGATACACTCGGGCTAGGGTTTTTTTCTTTCTGTTGAATCTTTCTGGGTTCTATGTACTCATGGTGTTCTTATAGTTGTTCTGTTCTGTTTTGTTCTAAAAATATCTCCTTTATCTTGAGAAACAAGCAAGATGAAGCAACATTTGCCCATCAAATGTGCTGATTTACCCTCCTGCATTAAGGTTAACTAAAGAATGTGTCTAACATTTCTATTTAATTTCAGGTTCCCAAAAACCAATTCGTACAACTCAAAAATGTTTGTCATAGCACTTTGCAAATAGTCCCCTAGAATACTCAATCTTGCTCAATATTGCCATGCTTTGTTCAATGATTTTACGTTATCTTAGGGAAAAGTTTTGTGGGGAGCTGTGTTTGAGCATTTTATGCTGTCAAGAAAGAGCCAATTAAGAAATCAGTCTATGCAAGGAACATTTGTATTGAATTCCCGTCAGTCTTGGCAGCGAATCTTACTTTTTGTTCCATTAAGTTAGAATGCTCCTTGACACCTTGCTCAATCTAATTTATGCTTTCATTGATTTGCTAAGGGTAATCCTGAAGTTGCTAAAAGTAAATCTACTACAAATAGAGGATACACGATTCCTGGAAATTATTGCCTTTATTCAAATAATCTATAGAAAACGAAAATGGGCTCTAGTATTGGCCCAAAAATCTTTTTTTGATTCTAGTAAAATAGGTACTGTACATAAATGCTTTTTTGTTGTGTAAACTGTTCTTATTCTGCTTCATTCATTAGGTTGAAGAACAGAATCACCTGACCCAAGCAGTATTGTAATTCTTTTGAGAGATTCATAAAGTTACTTGTAATATTTTCTGTAATCTTATGCTTTATGAACAAAATGTGAATCTTTCATCCACTGATCCAATCAAGACTGACTTTGCTCTCCTATTATCCAAAGAAGCTCTGTTAGGATAATTAAGGATTGTGCTTTCTGGCAGGTTATTGGCAAATTCCATTCAGTGCAGGATGCTTTGCAGAGGTTGTTGTGTTGTGTGAGTTTCTCAGAAGTTTTGAAATTGTAAAGCTAATATCTCCACTCTCTCACATCCTACAAATATCAAATCTTTTAAAACTGGCCATTTGAATTATGTGTTCCTCCATATAAACCTTTGAGATTTGGTAAGCATGTATAGAGGTTTGATCTAAATTAAAAATGAATTACATGTAAGCACGTATAATTTAGGTGATAACATAACGCCAAAGTCTTAATGAGTGAGGTGATAAATAGCGAATTCTTTACTTAAACTGTCTACACAACCTACATTAAATAGGTAGATCACTATTACACCATGTTGAAATTATTATTGTTTTTTAAATAAAAGTTTGACCGAAAACGGGGTTGCTTTGGAAATAGAAGAGCTCTGTTTTGCTTTGTTTATTCTCTGATTTGATTCATAAAAATAGTTGTAGGACATATGAAACTGTTTTCCTTTACATTTCTAAATGTTCCTTTGAATTCTTGAAAGCAAAATATGATAGGTTTTTGTAAGAACTTAAAAACAGAGTTGGTGTACCTGGAGTGTTTACTTGAGCTCTGTTATGGCCTTCAGGGTTCTGGAACACGCTTGAGGGGAAAAGGACTTTGGCTGCATGGGTTTGTTTCTTTGCACTAAGTTAAGGTGGAGTAAGCAAGTGCTTTCGGTAAGTTACTATAACCGTCTTAATACAAATGCGCCCTAAAATTATAGTCTCAACAAATTTGAAGAAATAAACAATCACGTTCGATCAGTTACTAAATGCTGATAGTGCATATAATGCATCAACACAAAATTTGAAAAACAAGATATTTTAGGTGATTTTACAAATATATAAATTTTATTTTATTTATTAATGGGACCCTTGAATAACATCATATCATACTATTCAGTGATGCAACAACACCTATCATCTTTTAGACACACCGCATTTATAGGGATTTTCTGACTCTGCTTATACTTAACAAGGCAAGCGCTAAGACATTGAAACTTGTCACAATTCCCAGGAAAAGGTATGTAAGAATCACAATCATCTGCCTTTGACTCTGCTTCATCAAAAATTGTACCTGTAATCTCACAATATCAATTATATATAGCCAATAAACAATAAAATATCGATATAATTCATTTTTAAAAATCATCTTATCAGTTTAGTCAAGTAAATAATTAAAAACAATGAAAGATATAAAACTTAATTCATAATATTAAGAAGAATACATTACCTGATAACATAATAATCAAGAAGAAAAAAAGCACTGAAAGTTTTGTGGTCCTCATTGTTTTCAATTTTAATGATTATTTTACTCTCTAAAGTTATTACTTATAGCCCGTAAGCAACAAAAGAAGTTAATATATATAGTAACATTTACTGGAAACTTCAATTTCATCACCATTTTACTCCATTCAACTATCAATTAAAATGTTCACCATATGTACATTATCATTAAAAATATCAATCACATTAATATTATAATAAAATCGTAAATTGATAATGTACCCAAGACAAAATTGGTATTAAAAGTTCTAACAATGTCAAAATAAAATCATGCATGTGAATGCATATGTGGTAACAATATCATATTTCTTTTACCTAAATGGTAATGAGATTACATTCTTGCTTTAATTGTTCCTCTGTGACTATAAAACAATTAAATCTAATATTGTTACCATATATATATATATATATATATATATATATATAACACGTTAACATTAAAAATATCAATCACATTAATATTATAATAAAATGGTAATTTAATAAATGTACCCAAGACAGAATTGGTATTAAATTTTTTAACAATATCAAAATAAAATCATGCAAGTGAAGGTATATATGGTAACAATATTAGAGTTATTTTACCTAAATGGTAATGAGATTACATTTTTGCTTGTGTTTCTTGATTTCACAGTTGAGTGATTAGGTGAATATGGAATGAAGGATACATGAAGAGGTGTCTCTAAGAGGACAGGAGCCTCTACTTAAGAAATGAGAAACATTTGCTATCCCAATCATAAGTTCCTTTGTATCAAATCATATCTATTTCGTCACATCTCTGTTTTTGGCTTTCAATCTAAAGCTTCGAATTGCCTCTTTTTTATCCCTTTATTATGTACTCAAAATGGTAATTTAAGGGGGTGTACCAAAGGGCTTTTGTTCAGTTGATATTATTGTCTTAATACAAATACTTCCTGATATAATACATAGACTCAACAAATTTAAAGAACTAAACAATCACTTTTGTTCAGTTACACAACCAAATTATCCTTCATAAGAATATTCAATAATGCACATGTGAAAGCAGAGTAGTAAAACTCAATCTTGATAGTGCAAATAATGCATTAACACAAAATTAAAAAATAAAAATAAAAAAAAATAAAAAAATAAAAAAAAGGAGGGACATGAGAGACAAATATATAAATTAAAGTTTATTTATTAATGGGATCTTTGAATAACATCAATAGAGGATCACATCATATTATCCAGTGATGCAACAACACTTATCATTTGTTTCACATCCAGCATTGATAATGATTTTGGGTGAAGTCTTATACTTATCCAAGCAAGCGTTAAGACATTGAGCCTTTGTACAATTCCCAGGAAAAGGTAAGTGAGAATCACAGTTATCTTCCTTTGCCTGTGCTTCATCAAACATTGTACCTATAAATTATAATCTCACAATGTCAACTATAGCTATGAAATTTATATAGGGTAACAATACATATTATCGACTTAAAATTACTAATATAGACCTATCATGCTAACATATATATGATTCATTTTTCTAAACTCACATTGGCACATAAATCATCAAATATTAGATGTATAGTTAAAAGATGAAAAACCATTATATTTATCATTAACTATGAAAAATAGGAATTTAATACAAAATATTAAGAGAAATGTATTACCAGATGAGAGTACCATGAAAAAAACTAGAAGCATTGAAAAATATTAAGAAGAATATATTACCTAATAATAACATAACGAAGAAGAAGAAGAAGAAAAACACTGAAATTCTGGTGGTCCTCATTGTTTTTTCTTTTTTGTTTTTGTTTTGTTTTTTTTCTTTTAAGAGATTATTTTACTCTCTAAATAGCCAGTAAGCAACAAAGGAAGCTAATATATATAGTAACATTTATTGGAAACTTCAATTTCATTACCATTTTACTCCATTCAACAATCAATTAAAACGTTAACATTAAAATATCAATCACATTAATATTATAATAAAATGGTAAATTAATAAATGTACCCAAGATAGAATTGGTATTAAAAGTTCTAACGGTATCAAATTCAATTGTCACAATAAAATCATGCATGCATGTGAATATATATATATGCTAACACTATCAGATTTATTTGACCTAAATGGTAATGAGATTACATTCTTGCTTTAATTGTTTGTAAAACAATTAAATCTGATATTGTTACCATATAAGTTCAACAGTATCAAATTCAACTATTACAATAAAATCATGAATGCATGTGAATGTATATATGGTAACACTATCATATTTATTTTACTAAATAGTAATGAGATTATATTCTTCCTTTAATTGTTTCTCTGTAACTGTAAAACAATTAAATCTGGTATTGTTATCATACACACACACACACATGTATTCACCTATACCATAAACCAAACATATAATGCAAAACTTTACTTACCAAACTAATTTGCACGTCTGCTCCTCCCAAACTCACACGTGCAGCTATACAAGCCCTATCAATCATCAATTTGAACTATATCACAACTTAAATAGCTATTATTCAAAAACAGTGATATTACATGTATAAACTAATTATAACAACTCTGTCATGATGTTGAAAATATCGAGATTACCTAGGTATTGTGATCCAACATCAAATCATAAGAAGTGACCGAGTGTGGCGATACTACAACTTCCATATCCTTGCCAGCATTTTCAAGTGGACTACTTCTTGGTACCACCTATATATCCAGAGTTAAAAATAATAATAATAATTCAATGGTGCTAATTAACAAAAAAGTCCTCAATCTCTAAGAATATTAATGAATGAGAGAAGATTTATACTTTGTTTGGCTCCTTAAAGGAATTCTCATCCATTACATTGTTGGAAGTAAGTAGAGTCTTAGTCGATCTTGACGAGTTTATTGAATTTGACTCTAAACCATACACTGATATCTTTAGATTCACTTTATTGCTCCCAAAATTGACAACCTACACATGCACCACAGTAACATACATACAAATGGTTAGCAAGCTAGAAGATCTATTTAAACAAAACAACTCATTTCAAGAGCAGCTTGGATTAATGCAATAGGAAATACCTTTACTTTCAAAAAACATCTGCCGTCATTTGAATTCTGCTGAGCTATTGCAGATGCAAGGATTGGAGTTGAAGAATTTGTGAGGAGAATCGTATTAAGTAGCATCGCACCACTTGTATCTGTAAAAAAGTGTTGCAACCAATAGCTAGGAGTTCCATATGCTTGACTGGAGTTGAAGACAATTGCATCCGGATTCCAACTAGAAGACAAAATTTTCTAATGTTAGAATAAACCGTAAATAAAAATGATAAGACTTTATAAATTCAAAAGATGGTGAAATTACCTCCTATCATGTACATTCACAAACAATGGTGCATAGCATACCATTGCAACAACATCACTGCAACAAATAAAGTTAAAATTAGTAGGTTACCATCATTTTAGTTAAAATTACTTGGATTGTGATCAAATTGGAGCTAGAAATAATAGTGAAACTTGTGTGATATATTACTTAAACATTTGTTTATCAAACAAAAGATAACCACTTGGATTTTTATGCACATTGGCAAACCTGTTCCTTTCCAGGCCAACGAGGAATCCAGCTTCCCCTAGTGCTGCTAAAAGGCTTCCCGTGCCACCATCTTTTCCATACACAGCATATTCACTAACAAACACCTACATAGTATTGAATAACCTATGATTCCTAGGTTTGAATCAAAACAAAAACTATGGATCTTATAGAGGTGCATACCTTTGGACCACTACGTGATGTATGGTCAAATTGATGAGCCTTAGAAAATAAGTCATTGGCATTTGTATAAATCTATTTAAGAATAAGAAAATAAAAACAAGGTTATTTTCATTGCGAGAAAAAATGAAAACAATTTATATATGAATATACAAGAGTTGCATCAAGAATTTTACATGAAAATCATATAAATCAGTTGGATGATCTAACTGATCCACAGATTCGTCACAGTTTGAGATTACTGTGATGTTTGGATAGTACCTTTTTATCGCATAGTAGAACTTGGGGTAGTTCTCTAGTCATTAAAAAAAAAAAAAAAAAAAGTAAGTATATTATGTCTATGAATGTAAAAGAGCAAGGTAATATTTGGGCTTTAGGGTTTATTAAATTCATAAAAAAATTTATTAAATCATATCAGAACTCATCAAAGACAAATAATCCTAGAAATTCAGAAGAGATCATTAATGGATAGACATCATGACAAAGTTTACTAACCATATATTTAACTTCAAAGTATAAATTCATAGATGAGAGTTCAATGTCACATGAATGACCTTTAGATTATTAAGAATTTACTATCAAATCACATTCATTCTCAATAGATATCCATAATTATTTGATCATAGACAAGAGATCTTTCATATAGTAAAAGTTTAGTGCAATTACCATTATCATGGTCCACTTTCTAATCATTTAATAACTCGAAATTAAGTGACTTGGAAGAGTATAAACGAAAACAAAAGAAATGAGTTAGAACAAGATGCAAACCTTTATAAGCATTTTTTTCCGTAGAGTAGCATTCTTCATTTCCAACAGCAACATATTTTAAGTCAAAAGGTTTAGGGTGTCCCATTGCAGCTCGTATAGACCCCCATTTAGAGCTTGGGTCACCTATGGCAAACTCAATGCCATCAAGGGCTTCCTGTAATTGAAACAAACAACATATATTAATATGTATATATATCCCTTCAATCAAAAAATTATCAGTTTTGGAAAAAATTTACGAGGTTAAGTTTAGCTAAACAATATAGGAGGAAAAACAAAAGTAATAGCCACACTTGGGACCCTTAATTCTACATTTAGACTTGAAAAATGATACAACTCAATATCAATACACTACTACAAAAGCCCCCCTTCCTTTACAGGGTAAAACTACAAAAAAAAAAAGCTTTCAATCACTGAAAAATGAAGCACCTATAAATCAATGAAGTTGATAAGATCCAAACATCAATAATTCTTTTAAATGAATGTAAGATCAGAAATCCCCAAGAAAGAAAAATATGAACTTTATAGCTAAACATTGTCCAACTCACGAGGGATATATGGAAGTGAATTTGGTTTTTGTCTCCATCAAAAATAAAAACTAGCACTTGCATAATACAAACTTAGTTTATTGACTGGTCGCAAAATATGGATTCAAAAATAAATAAATAAATAAACGCAGCAACTCAAGTTTTATAGTTCTTTTCAATAAATATCACAAACAAACAAAATTTGTAGCAAAACCCCAAGAAAGAAAAACTAGCACTAATTAGATGTGGAGTCAACAAACAAACAAAATTTGTTATTACTTTTTTGTTATCTGCAAAAAGAAATAAGGCTGTATGGGATCACATCAACTGCAATTGCATTTGTAGCATTTAAACTAAAGTATATTTGATTGGACCAATAATCATACAAACAATCAAGGCAACAATATTGAAAACATACCTGCACAAAAAGTGAGACATTGGAGGCTTTTTCTCGACCGAAATTGCTCATTCCTGCAAAGTTTATAAAACATATAAGTTAAAAATAAATCAACCACGTAGGCCAGCTGGAGGAAAAAAACAAGTATATCCGTCATTACCATTATTAAACACCCATATCGGCAATGCACCAAGATCTTCAGATAGCTGCACAAACAAGAATTAAACTTTTACTTTATTTATCTACATAAAGGAGTATAAGTGGAATTCTTTGAAGTAATAAGAACAAAAATAAAAATTTTCCTCCAGCTAAGACAAATACTTACTTGAAGAAACTCAAAATAGCCAAGTCCATCATCCGTCCAATAGTTCCATGCATCATTAAAATGCCCAGGTCTCTCCTCACAGGGTCCAACGGTATCTTTCCAACGAAAGGCATTTCTTAAAAGATCTCCTCCAACAAAATTGCCACCTGATTTAATATAATAAGAAAATAAGGCATTATTCATATTTGAATTTCTGGGCAATGAATATAACTACAGTTGCTGAACACAAATAAAGAGATTAAGATAGGTAAGGAGCGGGCATTCGATAAAGCCAGTCAAAGGAAATATGCGGTGAGCTCTAGAAATTTTTATATTTGCTTACCTGGACAAGATTCAAGCCAAAGCTAATTTAGTATATAAACGAAACATCATATTAACAACTTTTGAAACAACTTATATCCTCAAGGCATTGAATCAGATCAGAACGATAAAAATGTCCAATCCATTAAAAATATTAAAGGATTAAATCTGTCTCAAGAGTTGAAATTCTATTTCACGTAACAACCCATCCAACCTTTGCCTTTTTCACACAAGAGAAACTAGAAAAGAATAAATCTAACTACAAGAATAGTAATCCTTCACTTTCGTTTGCGTTTGTTTCAAGTTATCAGCATTTGTTTTATTAAATGAAAAATTATAAATTTAAATTGTATATCTTACAACATTAAAGATCAATTTTATATAACACATGTACACATGTATGTAAAGCATTCAGTATAACGAAATGAATGAACTGTAATGCAACCAATTTATATTTACAAGGAACTCTTACAAATTGAACAATGATATCCGACCTTTTATCCATTACAAGAACCTCTAAAACTTTGGTTTAAGAAAACCATTTGAAAAAAAGTTATGAACCCACACAAAGACGAATGTGTAAATAAACTATATTTGTTTAAATAAAGGCATTAATAGATAACAACTTAATTTAAAATAGATAGCATAAAGGCATTAATAGAAAACAAGTTGAATTAAAATACATCTTTATGGCAACTCCAAATATTAATATAAGAAACACAATATCAATCGCAAACGTCAAAATGAAAGACAATATTATCTAATGTGATAATTTAAAATGAAACAACTTCACTTGCGCAAAGAAGCGTCTACACCAATAAATCTTTATATACCTGGAAATCTCAGGAATCGAGGTTTGATATTTGCAATCATTTCATAAAGATCATTTCTAAAGCCATGCCCCTGCGACAGGATACAGCAAGTCTTAGATACATGTGGAAGGTAATTACTAGTCACTAAGTAATCAGAAGAAATGCACTGAAAAAATTATGTTCAAACAAAAGCAAAACCCCTACATGCAAAGTTTACATTTATCATTCAGCTTCAAAAGACAAACTAGAAGTTCATTTTGAAACACTAGTTAACTCCATCCTTACCCAATCAAAGCTATTTGAAAAAAAAAAAAAAAAAAAAAAACCAGGAGCACTTAAATTTTAAGGAAGATTGCATGTTGAATTTCTTTTGTAATTACCTTGTGTGTGTCCAAGGGGATGGCAGAGACCTGATCAATCCACATTACCCCCTTCTTTGAAGTCTTCAGTTGAAGTCTTGCATTTGGATTTGTTTCTTCAGCTTCCAGCAAAGTTTCCATCTTTGTCCAATTTGAGATATCACGAGCGGAAGCACTGCAATGAAATCAAATTAAACTCTAAATTATAAATAAACAAAAATCTTTGCAGAAGAAAAATTAAGCAAATTAATTATAATGCTCACATGAGATTGGTAAAGGCCAGCGTCCGCAATCCATCCGAACTCGTTAAAGATACTGATATATTAACTGAGCTCAATGAACGGAGGTAAAAGACAATTTTGTAAATCTTCCCTTGTTTAATGTCCTACAAGAAAGAGAATAAAATAATTAATATTTCAGATTTAAAACAACATATTCAAATTCATTTACTTTTTTGTGTAATTAAGATAAACTATTTCTTACCATTCCCCAGAATCCTGGGTTATAGACACCAACTCCTCCAACAGGACACGTATCTCCATCACAAAGCACCTCCATTCGAAGTGCAATCTTATTCCGCTTGAAGCATGATGATCGGTCAGTTGAAATAATTATGGATGATTCATCCCCGATAAGAGACCAAGGGTGGATATTCAAGGATTTGTTTTGTCTTACAGCTTCAAAACCTGAAATAAACACCTCATTAAAAACCTAAGAAATTGAAAGAGAGGGCAAATAACAGCCTCTGATGTTTATATACACTATTACAAGTACACACTGACAAGCCAGCATGTAACTTAGCTACCAAACATCAAATATATAGATAGAAGAATAAAGAATGACCTCTGTTGCTCACAAGCTCTGCCCACAATCCACCAGCACCGGCATGATTGATCTCCTAGAGAAAAACACAGTAATATGGATAATTAGTTTCGTTAAGTACCTTGCCTTACTTTTTCTCCCTTATTATTTAATAAATTAATTAGTAGCAGCGTGTAAGTTTATGTGCAAGTCTACCAACATGAATGCGATAAAAAAATATATAAATAAGTTTAGCATTAAAACAAAATTACTCCAAGTGCAAGCTAACAATAAACTACCTCAAAAAATATTCCAAAGAATGTTTCAGGAATCTGTCTGCCTCCAGAAGCATTAACAACCAATTCTACTTTTTGATTTCTGTTGGAGACCGAAGCTTCATAGAAGAAAAAGAACAAAATTCCCCAGAAGAAAAACAACAAAATAACAGCGCAATACACCTTGTTGGGAGCCATACCTAACAAACCATGCATGGTAAAGGTTACATTTTGTTCACTTAACATGAAAAGGAATGCAAAAAAACAACATTACCATCTTCTTAGACAAAACAGCTAATTCATAGATCAAGTTAAAATAAGTAAGCATAAAAAAATTCATAGATCAAGTTAAAACCAAGTCAAATTCCCTTTCTAATTCCCGTATCAACTAAATCAGATAACTTCTCAACATAAACCCATGGAATACCCAAAAAAATAAAAAATAAAAGAAGTTCTGGATGCCACCTCGTCTATATCCCTCTCTTCTCAAGCACTGTATTACAAAACTAATTAAAAAGATGTATATATAATAAAATACAAATACTTCTGTTTGTTGGTATTTGTTAGAAGAGAGAAGGGAGGATGCAGAGGAGAGGGAGATGAGTATTGTTGTTGTTTAAATTTTTTAATGAGGAGAGAAGGAAGAGAAGATGAAGATGAAGTGGAGTGAGGTGTCTTTTTTATACAAAAACACTCTTGTATACTTTCCGTTTTCATCCTTAAGAATTAGACATCCAGCTACTTACTATTACTAAAACAAGTGAAGAAAATTGCCGAGGGAATATTAGTCAACCCGCGAGGTATACCTCAATTAATGAACCCCCACTAGTTTCAGAATTAGACAGAGGTTTTGTGATGATCTTTCTTTGCATACAAAAGGTTTTGTGGTCAACTTAAAAGAGTAGCAGTAGAAGAGACAGAGAGGTTTTGCATTAAAAGAGTGTGTTTTCCAATTTCATGCATGAGAAAGAGACACCCACTAACATATAATACAACAAAAATATCCCTTTACCTTGTTATCTTATCTATGTGTACAGTAGTAGCTACTCGGTTGCCTTATTAAGCAAGGACCCCAAAGTATCACTTTTTCCATCTTTTTTTCCTATAAGTAACAATCAATTATATAACCATAAGATCAAGAAAATCGCTCCAAATAATTACTACCCTAAATTAAATACAACAGCAAATGAATTCTATGTAATTTGGAGGGATATTATCAATAAGAGACAATGTTTTTTTTTTAAAGATAGTTTTAAAATGCACAAAAAGTCACGTCTAATGCTGATAGAAAAAAGTCTAAAAAATTCATATAACTAGTATTTTTATTTTATAAATGTAAATTAAGTTTAGAATTTTAAATTTTATAAAATAAAAAAAATGATAAATAAATCATTAAAACATCGACTATCTAAACGTCAAACTCTATAATCACTTTACAGAAGTTAAATTACTAGAATAATTTGCTTTTTCTTTTATTATTTTTTCCCTTTCTCTCTTCTCTCACTTTCTCTTTCCCTTTCCTTCAACTCCATCAGAAAACGCAGACCCAAGACCTAAAAAACCAGCAGCACCTAAACCCACACCAACACCCACTTGCACAGCTAAGCAAAGATTTGATATATTTGGGTAACATAAGAGTTATTAGACATACTTTACTAACGTCAACTGCCCACTTCAGTTTTCCAAACTTAAAGATTTGATTTGATGGATATGAGAATAATTATAGGTCCCACTTAAATATTTTTACTTGATATCATGAATTGAGACAGCATGATAATTTCCCGTTTTACGGTCATATGTCATCTTTTATTAATTTCATGTCTATTGGAGACGATTATTTCTTCTATTATCCACTAATGAAAACTTGGAGACAATTGTTTTAAGACTCCAGCTAGATGATGTAGAAGTCTTTTCCGATAAATACAAATGATATTACAGTTCTCCCATTGGGAAATTTGAAATGCAGATAAATTTAATTTAAAAGGAAACAAGATAATAGAGTGGGCATTACCAAAGCTGGTGTAATATTGATTATTATTTCAACATCACTCTAGCTACTTTTGCCGAAGAACATTGAAGGTTAGTGCCCATATATATAAAATATAAACTCATCTCACAATTGATGTTGACCAAGAATTATTTCAAAAATTAACAGTCTAAGAATGCTCCTAAAAGTCTCGTACATGAATAAAAATCGAAAACATTTCGATCTAAGAGTGCAGCTTTTTAATATATGCATGTATTTAAAAGCTTTGCAAATTATTAAATTGTTGTATTATCATTTATGGACATGGAAATATAATGCATTGATAAAATTATTTTAAGACTCCAGCTAGATGCTGTCCAAGTCTTTTCCTATAACTACAAATGATATTACTTCTATTGGGGAATTTGAAATGCAGATAAAATTAATTTAAAAGGAAACAAGATAATAAAGTGGGCATTACCAAAGCCGGTGTATTGGTTATTGTTTCAACATCACTGCAGGAAATAAATTAAATAATCTTTTGTAGCTTTGTCAAATTAATTTTATATACAAAATTAGAAAAGTGTTGCACATTGAAATTTGTCAAAACTGTACATTTATTTCCTTAAAAAATGAAAAATTATATTGCACTTAAATATATAGTTTTATACATACATTCAATAAAGAGTTGAGATTCAAGAAGTTGTACTAAAAAACTGCCCACCTTCATTTAAAACAAACCTTCCAGACCTGTAGTTTATATTATTATAAGCTGTTTTTTGATAATATAAATAAACCCTCTTACGTATTTTGGATATAATTTTTTCTATTGTAGTTTATAGTTAGTTGGTCGTGGAAAATAATTTATGGTGAGAGGAACTCACGAAAAGAATGAGTATAATAATAATTTATATTCTTCGTTAAATTGTTATTATATTATCATGATATAAAACATGGACTATCTAAAGGTCAGACTCTATAATCATTTTATATAAGTTAAATTAATAGAATAGTTTGTTTTTTCTTTTACTATTTTTTCCCTTCCTCTCTTCTTTCACTTTCTCTTTTGCTTCCTTCAACTCCATCAAAAATCGCAGACCCAAGACGTACAAAACCAGCAGCACCTAAACCCACGCCAACCACCCCTTGCACAGCAAAGCAAAGATTGTCTTTTTTCTTATTATGATCTGATATATTTGGGTAACTTTCCTAACGTCAACTGCCCACTTTGGTTTTGCAAACTTACAGATTTGATTTGATGAATAATATTTTTACTTGACATCATGTATCGAAACAGCATGATAAATTCCCGTTTTGCAATCATATGTCATCTTATATTAATTTCATTTCTCAATCAGAGACAATTATTTACTTCTATTACCTATTAATGAGAATTTGAAGAAAATTATTTGAAGACTCCAGCTAGATAATGTCCAAGTCTTTTCCTATAAATACAAATGATATTACAGTGCTTCTATTCGGATATTTGAAATGCAGATAAAAGTAATTTAAAAGGAAACAAGATAATGAAGTGGGCATTACCAAAGCTGGTGTATTGATTATTATTTCAGCATCACTGCAGGAAGTAACATATATTGATGAGATGGGTGATGCTGCTGATGCACATGGAAATTTGTCTGTACATTTATTTCCTTAAAAAAGGAAAAATTATATTGCAGTTAAATATATACATAACATTCAATAAAGAGTTGAGATTCAAGAAGTTGTACTAAAAAACTACCCGCCAGCATTTAAAACAAATCTTCCATACCTTTAGTTTATATTATTGTACACAGTTTTTTTTTTTTTTTTTTTTAATATCATTAAAGCCACTTACGTATTTTGGATGTAATTTTTTCTATTGTAGATTATAATTAGGTGGTCGTGGAAAATTATTTATAATGAAAGGAACTCACCAAAAGAATGAGTATAATAATAATTTATATACTTGGTTAATTTGTTATTATTTAATCATGATACAACACTAACCTTATTTGTTGCTTTATTTAATTTACAAATACTTGTAAATACAAGCTTTCTATTAATGTTAAAAAAGAGGAAATGAGAGACAAATGTATAAGTTAAATTTTGGGAGAACAACATGTTCCCACCCAACATTTGGCAAAACAACACTTTCCCACCCGTTAAGTTTTAAAATGACACTTTCCCACCCTTCGTTAAGTTTTGTTAATGTTTTTTGTTAATATTTGACTGAAAAGACGAAAACACTCTTAAATTGTTTATTTCTTAATTAGTTTATTTAGATAAGTCAAAATCTTTACTCGATCATTTATTAGTTTCAATGTAAAGATATATTTTTTTCCTTTGTTTATTTAATTAATTAGGAATATTGATTTTCTATGTTAACTAGTAAAAATGAAAAATATTATATTATGAAAAACATTATAAATTTAGTAAATTATTGAATAATAGTGATTGAATATTGATGACATTATAAATAAATAAACATTAAGGTCATTTAACTTTAAACAATCCCATAGCATTAGGGATTAACAAATTTTTTTTTTTAATTTTTAATATTTGACTTTTTGGCTAATTAAAAAATTATAAAGTCAAATATTTAAGGGTATTTTTGTCTTTTTAATAAAATATTAACGGAAAATATAACAAAACCTAACGAATGGTGGGAAATGTAATTTTGAAACTTGAAAGGTGGGAAAATGTCGTTTCACCAAACCTTGGGTGGGAAAATGTGGTTCTCCCTTGAATTTTCTTTATTAATGGGACCTTTGAATAACATTAGTAGAGGATCATATAATAACATCCAGCATTGATAATGATTTTAGGTGAAACCTTATACTTATTCATGCAAGCGTTAAGACACTATAAATTACAATTATCATGTCAACTATAGCTGTAATAATATATAGAGTAATAATACATATTATTGACTTAAAATAACTAATATAGACCTACCATGCTAACATATATATGATTCATTTTATTAAAATCACATTAGCATATAAATGAATCAAATATTAGAGCAATAGTTAAAAGATGAAAAAACATTCACTACAAGAAAACTGACATTTTGCAACCAATTTTTTAGCAACTAACCAGAATTAGTTGCAAAAAGGCTACATTTACCAACAAAATTCACATTAGTCGGGCAAAGAGGGTTAAAATTTTAGGGCCCACATGTTCCAACATTTGGCATCTAAAGTTAATTTTTTGCGACTATTTTGTTAGTCACAGAACCGGTTGCTTTAGTGACTAATAAATTTAGTTGCAATTTTTTCCGGGTGATTTTTCCCTCCAAAATTGGATAATTTGCATCTAAAATATTATATTTTGCATCTACATTTTTGGTTACAAAAAACAATTTTTTGCAACTACCCGTTAGTAACTAAATTAGTTGCGAATAATTAGGGATTTATTAGTAACTATTATGATTAGTTATAGAAAAACGAAATTACCAAAATATCCCATATTTGGATAGTAATTACAAGAGCCCCAAAGTATATACAGCAACTAAATTTGATTTAGTTGCCAATTTAAGTTAAAAAATTCATATTCCCCCCAAATTATTTGTTCCCGCCAGACCTAAATTATAGGCAACTAACACTAATTCTTGACTGGCTAAATTTTTAGTTACAAATTGACTTATTTGCAAAATAGAATTATATTTCTAAATTAAATAACTAATTAAAACCCTTACTTTTTTAAGTTATTTACAGAATACCCTAACCTATATAAAGCAAGCATTTTTGTCAATTTCATATCTCTTCTCCACGCATCTTTGCCCTAGCTTTTTCTCCAAATTTCCCAAACGCACAACCCAAATTTCATATCTTTTCCCCACACATCTTCATCTCTTCTGACGCGTCTTCATCTCTTCTCCAAGCATCTTCATCTTTCAATTGATCTTCTTGGCTTCCTTCATTCATCCAATACGAGGTAGTCCTTAACCTCCCGTAAGTACAATCATTCAGGATTGAACCATTATTCAGACGGCGAGTTTCAAAGCTTTATTATGCTTTAGAGCATGCATGAACCTCCTTTTTTTAAGCAGATTTTGAAGAGAAACGGAAGAGGAAAATGTTGAAAAGACTCACTTCTTCTGCTCTGTTCTCTGGAATATCATGTACTGTGTTTTGAGGTAGGTAATGCTCATGCTGATTTAATACAGAAATTTAGATATGAGGAAAGCTCTGCAAACTGTATGATGCAAAGCACTGTTTGAGTTATTGCCGTGATGCATAATAATGAAAATTAGAACCCCATGTTGTGTCATAAAGAAGCTTTTATCTAGCAGATTACATTACTGTCATCTTTGCTCGGCAGGTGATTTTTTGTATTAAGATTACTCAGCTTGTTTTGTTGCAAAAATTTTCTATTCGCAGTCTAAAATACTATTTAGGTCTTTGGTCAGCTGCTGCTTTATTAGGTAAGATGCATTGCCTACCAATAATCTGGTTATGGTGTTTGAGGTTAGGTTATTTTTTATTTATTTATTTATTTTTTCAAAAAAGAAATTTCCCATGAGTTTCAACATGTTCTACAAATTGTACGATGAGTGCAGTTCTGTATTGAGAAGGTACTATTTCATGAAAACATTAAGAATAGAGAAAGCTAGGATGACTTTCTATGAGAATATCCTAATCAATATTTCATTTTGATGTAGCTCATCTTTTGAAATGTATTGTGATATTTGCTTTTGATCTACAATGGTGCACTCTTATTAAGCCAGAGGATAATTGAAAAGTATGTGACAACAAATAATACTCCTATTTATAAGGGGTTTCATAGCTGGGTTCAAACTATTTTACACTTTTGAAGATTCTCTATTATATGATGCCGTAGCAAGAAAAAACTGAATAAATAACTGGCCTATCAAATGAACCATGTTAAAGTAATTAGTGAGGTGTGAAAAGAATGCCTTTTAATTCTTCTAGGTGGCTTTTTTGATTGTTAGCCTTTGCATATCAATTTATAGCAATATGTTGCTACGCTCTTCTGTTTTCTGTTTCTAAATTTTGGTGGGGAAAAGGCCATTAAATTTTGAGTATATGGAACCACTACTTCAAAATCTGTGAAGGTACAAACACCATATTGCTTCATTTTTAACGCTTAGAGAAATATAGTTTAGCTCTTCGAGAAATATGCCTTCTTAAAGAAGGGGTAAGGCTGGATCACCTATTCTTAAAATAGTATTTGTTTTGTACGAGGCTCTGTCAGGAGAATTAATTCCATTAGTAAACAGAGTAATTATTTTGTGTCTTGATATATTTGATAAAAGTATGATCCTGAATGCAGAGTATGCTTTCTTGCTCTGCTTCCAGCTTCATATATGAGCTTCCCAAATCGATCTCAAATTCTCAGTTCAAACTGTTTGCTATATTGTTTTATCTATCTTACCTCTTTATATATTCTGGAGAACCATTTATCTCCTCTGTGATTGAGTCCAGGGCACATGCTTCTTTGTGTAGCCAAATGCTAAAAATCACTTGATTCCTTATCTTTAGAAATGGTTGCTAATATATATTCTCATGTTGGTCACCTCTGGTCTGCATATGTTTTTATTTTATATCTTTGTTACCATTTTTAGATAAATCTCATATTTGATTACGTTGCAACAACAAATTCCTGGTTATGACCTTTGCTTATTTGTTTTGCAGGTTTTCTTGGTACTTAACTTTAGGTGCAGATTTTAGCTTCAGTAATGTACTTTTTGATACAAAAAAGAGAACAATTTTAGTTCTAGATTTGTATTCTATAATTTGTTCCAAGACAAAAGATTAAACATTTTTTTTTTCACACATAGTAGGAGAGAAGATGAAGTAGCAAGAATTTCTCTTTTTTTGCTAGTTTCTGCCTTCACCGCCATTTTTCCTGTATTACAGTTAGCAGAATATTTGTATTTGTCATTCATTTTTAGAGATTACAATAATGTATTGTTTGCTTGCCTTACGGATTTTGTAGTTTTAAGTATCTAGTTAGAGATTCTTCTCATGTAATTTGAACTTTGGACGTTAGATTTCGACCAATAGACCTTGGTTTTACATATTCTGAAATTGATGTTTGCAGATTCCGAAGATGGCTCCTGGTACAAGAAGGAACCTAGCTAGACTTGCAAATTTTGTTCTATAGAATCATAGTCCTGTATCGACTCCTTAAATTGTTGCAATCACTGGTAAAGTTATGATATTGGTCCATATAAGCATACTGAAATATATACTTGGATTTTAGATATTGTCTACAATGTTTGTTTAAAATTTAAGAATACATTTTACTTTACCAACATGTAAACCGTCATTGTGATAACATATTATTTACTAATGATGCATTATTTTGATTTTGTAGACAATATTGTGGCAAAGAATGTGAGAGGGAAGAGTAGAGGAGTTGGATGTGAAAGACTCATGCAAACAGCGCAATCAAAGTTGCATGTAGACTTTCAAAAATAAGATGGAGTACCTACTGGAGTAAATGCATCAAAGTTGAGTACTGAGGTAGGAATAGTTGTGAGGAACTATGCCCCTGTTAGGGTGCTTACTTGGAAGAAAGTTCCCTACGATGTCGAAAAACAAATGATTGCTCGTATCACGGTAATGTATTTGAATATCATTATCCATATTGTCATACTTCCTTATGAAAATAATATATAATACCCATATAAGTTTAATGCATGTACATTATTGATGAATTTATACCAAGTTTGACATTGATGTCACGGAGCCCCATGTACTGAAATGGTTAAGCACAATTTTGTGTAAGAGATTCAACAGCTTTCGGAGTGCCCTACACAAGAAATTCAAAGCATATGCTACTAAGGAGGAAGCATTACAGAATAGACTAGAAGAAATTAAAGATCCCGATGATTGGATATATCTTTGTGACCTCTTTTCTAGTGAAAAGTTTCAGGTAAGGTCAACATGGCTTTTAATGTTATTATATATGCATTGTATTTTAATATTAATTTGTGGTGTTAGGCACGGTCAAACTTATTCTGAGAACCAGTCGAAACTGAGGTGTAACCATCGTGGTGGTTCCAAGAACTTTATCCAGCACAAAAAGGAAAAGGTATTTAATATGATTATCTATACAAATATACAACTTTGTTTTCCTGTTTACTAATTTTAATTGCATTATGGTCAATGATGATATGAACTGTTAAGATGAACCAACTTGGGGAATCTATCGGTCCTATACAATTTTTCATGACACTTGGAGCGCCGAGAAAGGGTGGATTAATGAACAAGCAAGAGAGCTATATGTAAGTTGATCATCTTTCAATTATCGATTATGAAATGTCTTACCATTGAATTGGGTATAAATGTATGGTGATACGAAATGGAATTTATCATCATTGCATTTCTCTTGCATCTTTTACCTAATTATGTTGGTGCTTGTGCATTTGTTTGATATGGCATTTAGTTTTCCTGAGTGTTACCAAACTTTTATAACTTGCTGTGGTTTGCTATGATATGTTACAAACATTGCAGGATAAGGCTGAAATTTAACTTGTGTTATATGTTTATCTTGATTGAACTTAATAGTTTGTGTATGGTGTAACGGAATGGAAGTTGATCATCATTGCAATTCTCTGTCATCTTTTGACCCATAATTATGTGTGTGCTTGTGCATTTGTTTGATATTGGCATTTAGTTTTCCTCAGTGTTACCAAACTTTTATAACTTTGCTGTGGTTTGATATTGATATGTACAAACATTGGAGGATAAGGCTAAATTTAACTTGTGTTATGTGTTTTCTCTTGATTGAACTTAAAAGTTTGTATTTTTTAAAGCAGAAAGTTGGAGTTTCTTTTTTTTTTTTTTTTTTTTTTTTTTTTTTTTTTTTGTGTGCTGAAGATCATGTAAGTTAGTGGAGTTTTTACAGTGTGGTAATGTATGTCCTTGGGTTTAGGCTAGCAATGGCAGAGAACCATGGCTTTGTTTTGCCTCTTGGAGAACTAAAAGATATGCCACATCACTTTTATGATATTTACAAAATCCAACAGCCTTATCTTTCCAATTAATTAGCATGTTTATGCATGGATGTGTGACTGTAAATCTGTTGCTTATATGTTTGTTTAATATTAGATTGATAATGTTTTAGATACTTGCTTCTCTACTCTATCAAATTTATTTTTGTTTGGTGCTGCAGTATTCTTTTATGTTGCTATATAGTTTGTTAGTTGACTTATTGATTATGCATTGAATTAATGGTAGGAAAAAATGATAGAGCTGCAAGATGAAACACAAGCAGGGGAAAGTGAAAAAACAGAAGCTGAAATATGTGAGGAAGTTCTAGGTAAAGCTTCCGGATTTAACCAAAATTTTGCATTTTCATAGACTAAGCATCAATCCACTGCAGTAGAAGCAAAGTTAAGGTGCATTGTGCAACAACAAGAAAATAAAATTAAAGAGTTGAAGGAGCAGCTCATCTTATTTGATCATCAAAAAGAGAAAATAAAAAGGCTTGAACACCAACAATTTGTCCTGTTGGACATCATGAAGCAGCTAACTATAGCCCTTGAATTACAGCAACCTCATAGAGCTCTAACTGGACAGCCATTGCCATCTCCAACTGATGAAGATTCGTCCTCATCAGCTACAGCTATTTCAAAAACCGCAACTGGTGACACTTGACATGTTAACGGTATTGATGGTTATTTTTTTGTTGTATGGGTAGTAGATATTTTGAAATGGGGGTAAAACCATCTTTTTAGGATTGTTTGAATATATATGTTAGATGGTGTACATTGGGTGGGCCTTTTTTTGTTAGTTATGCACAGATAGATAGGTAGTGGGCTGAAAATGTGGGTGCATGCTGTTTTTTTTTTGGTTATGCACATGTGATAGTGCATTTTGGATTTTTATCGCTCATCATGCATAAAAATCCATGTATGGACCATATATATATGTATGAAAATATGATATTTGATGTTAGTTATCAGATTTTATATTGTGTCAATTGAACAGTTGTTGTTGAATGTATAATGTAGGTCAATACGAAATGCTCTAAAAAAAAAACACATTCTGCAACTAATTTTTTAGTAGCATAAAGTAATTTAGCATACTTGCATTCCACTGAACGTCGACATGAAATGCCTTTAAAAAATACATTTTGCAACTAATGTTTTAGTAGCAAAAAGTAATTTAGTATAATGCTTTAACATTCAGCGTCTAAAAAATAGTCGTGAAAACCTTTTGGATTTCACATTCAGCGTCTAAAATGATTACAATTAACCACTAAATTTTTGGTTACCAAAAGATACATTCGGCCACTAATAAAATAGTCACAAAAACCTATTGGATTCTACATTCAGCGTCTAAAATGAATATAATTAACTACTAAATTTTAGTCACCAAAAGATACATTTGGCCACTAATAAAATAGACGCGAAAATCATTTGGATTCTACATTCAACGTCTAAAAGTATAACAATTGACTACTAAATTTTGGTCACCAAAAGATACATTCATCGACTAATCAAATAGTTGCGAATACCTTTGACGAAATTACCCTTACACCTTTGGCGTCTAATTTTTGTGGCATTCGCGACAAATTATTAGACACTGAAAGGTATATTTTGCAACTAATTGATTAGTCGCTATGCAATTTTATCAAATTACCCTTGAACTATTAGCGTCTAGCTGGGGGACTATTTTGACAAGCAATTAGCAACTAATTTGCTGGTCGCTAAAAAAAAACTTTCTGCGTCTAAACAACAATTTAGACGCGTTAGGAATCTACGACAGCGATACTGCAACTAACTAGCGACTACAAAATTTAGACGCAAAAAGTGGATTAGCGTCTAAATGTTACTTTTTGCATCTAATTTTGCTTGACGCCAAATGTCAGTTTTCTTGTAGTGATTATATTTAATAAAATATCTATATAATTCATTATATAAAATCATCTTATCAGTAAATCAATTCAACATTATATGTAAATAATTAAAAATACAAAACTTAATTCATAATATTAAGAAGAATACATTACCTGATAACATAATCAACAAGAAGAAGGAAAAAAAGCATTGAAAGTTTGGTGGTCCTCATTGTTTTTTCTTTTAAGTGATTATTTTACTCTCTAAAGTTATAGTCCATAAGCAACAAAGGAAGTTAATATACATAGTAACATTTACTGGAAACTTCAGTTTCATTATCATTTTACTCCATTCAACAATTAATTAAAATGTGAATCACATTAATATTATAATAAAATGGTAAATTAATTTAATGTACCCAAGGGGTTTTAATTGTTCTAATAGCATCAAATTTAAGTGTCACAATAAAATCATGCATATGAATGTATATATATGGTAACAATATCAGATTTATACTACCTAAACGAGAATGAGATTACGTTAGATGTATACATTCTTGCTTTAATTGTTTCTAAGTTGATCAAAAGCTATTATATTATAATATTTTATACAAATAGTATTTAATGGTTAAGGGTAAAATTGAGTTAGGGGTTTAATAATTTTTTTTCCTTTCTATCAATTTCAAGCTGAAAATAATTTACAACCACTCCATGGCCTCTATGCAAATCTCTGCGAGCTTTGCTAATGTTTTTGGTTTCGTTGTATTGAAAATTATATGCACTATTAGAAGTTTGATATCTCCAATGGCAATGATTTATGATTATTATGTGCAGATAAGAAATTAATTTTAATAAACAGTAAATAATATTAGGATGAAGGGACTCAATATCTTTTGATGCTTTTGTTTATTAATTTATGTAAAGAGAGTCTAAGACATGAAGCCTTCATCAATTGGGTTGGCCTTTACTCTTTACGTCAATTTTCTCTTAAGAATGTCTATACAAATTTATTCTGATTCTTGTATGAATCCATAAGGGGTTTATGGATTATTGTATATCTCCAAGGTTTAGATAATTTTCTCATAAAACACATCCAAGTTGTACTATATATAAAATTATTTTAAAAAAAAAGTAGTACAATAACCATGTGTATAATTAACAATTGTACTATATATCAAATTAGAGTAAATGACATATTCTCACCCGAGGTTTGGCGAAATCCTAAGTTGGTAGCTCTGGTTGTATTTAATTTAGATTCTCACCCTTAAAGTGATAGAAAAGTATGTGATGTAATGGTGAAGGGGTAAATTGGTCTTGCAATAGGTGACACACGTTAGTAGATCGCCACCTCTAATAATGCTTTGGTGCACGTTAGCAGACATCGCCGCCAGTGTTTTTCACCCTTTTTCGACGATTCTTTCACCCAAAATCACCCTTGTCACCACCATTCGAACCTCATTCTCCCCTCTACAAAACCTTACCCTTCACAAACCCTCACCACTCGCCAATCGTCGGCCACGACAGCCCTAACATGAGACTATTTTTTGTCGATTTTCAACTACTTTGAGCAGCAACAACTCCAACCACCACCACAATTTAACTCCTCGCATCCTCCCTACAAAACCCCTAACCTTCCGAATCACAATAACTCACCGTTTGTCGTCCACCACGTCACCAAAAACGTAACGAACATGAACCTTTCGGCCAAAGAACGGCAACTAAACAGTTGGTGGGGACTAGAGGTGGCGGTGGGCCATGCCTTAAAATTCAAGGCCCTTTGTGCCGTGGGCTGTGTCGTGCCAAGGCCTACAAAAATTTGTGCCCTGTCGTGTCGTGCTAGCCCACCAAATTTGAAGGTCTATGGCACGACACGATATATAACAAGTTGTGCCTTGGGCCAGCTCACGTGCTTTGTAAAAATATTTAATTTTAATATTTATAAATTATGGTAATTTTGATTTATTATTAATAATTATTATAAAAATATTTTATATTTTATATTTAGTGACATTTTGTATTTATATTAATTAAAAAAATGTACAATCACTATGAAATATAATAAAATAATGAGACATTGAAATATTAATTGAATTTCAACACTTTGTATTACTTATAAGTTATAATTATAAATTACAAATACAACCATAGAGATTAGGATTAAGAATTATTATACATCTTCATTTTCATTAATTTCTAAATTCTTAAAATCTTCAAATATATCTTCAACAACACATTTTTTAATTATTTTTTTTCGTGTTGTACCGTGCCAACCCACGTGTCTTTTTTAAGGCCCACGACATGACCCACATATTTTCATGTCGTACGCCGTGCTTTTTATCGTGCCATGCCTTGTCGTGCCATGCTTTTTTCGTGTCATGCCATGGGTTGGTACGGCCAACCACCGACTCTAGTGGGGACATAGGGGTTTTGTGCAGTTGGAGACATTGATTGCAGTGGTGGTGTCCAATTGGATTTTTACCACTGGAATCGATCGAAATCCAGCGAAGAATAGGAAAACCCTAAACCTAATGACATCGGCGATCGGAGGGGCCAATGAGTTGAGAATCAGAGGGGTTTTGGACGGTAGATTATGGGGAAGGTGATGGAGGTGACCAAGGGGTTCAACACTGTTGGAAACAGTCCAAATTGGGCAAAAATCGAGAGGGTGTACAGTCGCCAAGGGTGTTATTGAAGTAATTTGAAAATAAAATGGTAAATTAATAATTGTACTAATTTAGGGGTTAAAGCGTAATTTATTAATTTATTTGTTAAGGGCATTATGGTAATTGCATCCTCTGTAACCTAAAAATTGCTAATAGTATTACTTTAAGGGTGGGAATATGGAATAAATACAACCAGAGATACCAACTTAGGATTTCGCCAAACCTCGGATGGGAATATGTCGTTTATTCTTTTATATAATATACGAGGCAAGAGCATATTGCATGGACTTTAACTACCTTTTAAACTAAAAAATTAAAATTAAAAAGGATCAAATTCTAAACTAAACTAATTAGAGAGATGCCGAGAACTGAGAAGAGAACATGGAGAAGATGATGAAAGATGTTCCTTTGCACACGATACGGCACCGCACAAAGCAAGTTTTATTTTTATGTGGGTGGATTGGGCTGGGCCGCTTTGCCAGTTATTATCCTGCGAAATATAATTCACTTGATACACTTGTTATCCATTCTTAAATAGATAATTAAAATTTTATTATTTGAATTATTAAACCACTTGAAACTTGTAAATATTTTCGCTCCATAGCATTCATTTTACCCTTAAATTTACACCTCCATTCACTTTTCATCTTCTCTCCACCAATTCTCATTAAATGGCTTCATCCCAAATTCTCAACAACCCTTATAAAATCAGTGAAACTATTCCCTCCACCACCACCACCACCACCATGACGGCCGCCCCACCACCAAACATAAACCCGTGACCAGAAGCATTTTCCACTGTAGCCCCTCTTATTCTAACCATTACCGTAATCTTTTTTATTTGTGAAGGTGGTGGAAACTCATATAGTAATTGTGAAGGTGGTGCTCTTGGTGATGATGAGGAGGAGGAGGAGGATTATACTCGACTCCATTGATGCAATCTGAAGTTTTTGCCATCTCATGAGGCCATACTCTAGACGGGTTTCTTGTTAGCTCCAGCAAAGAATCCTTCACATGATTAGCTCGAACCATCTCGCTACTTTTTTTCTGCCACCAAGAAGTTCATAATAATTGGAACAACTAATATTAAGAGAGTAGTTTAGTTTTGGTATCTAAAATGTGTTCAAAATTTTACCTTTACTTTGAACACATTAGAAACAAGTCCCCTAAAATGGGTTATATTTGCATTTGTCACTTCCAGACCCAATGAATTCAAAGCTTTCATCAATTTTACAAATCCACCAGGCTTATGTTCACAAAACACTTTAACAAAGAACTCGTTTCCATCTAATGGAGCCACTTCAACTTGCACCTTCAAATGTACAATAAAATTGACATACTGAAATTCTAGTTAGACAGATGAAGGAGATATTATGTTTAGATTTTAGAGCACGTTACCTCCATTTGTTGTGTCTTGTCATTAGTGATTCTTAGGTCTTGATTCTGCACTTTAGGAAGTGTACTGTCATTACCTGAAGTAGCTGTTTGACTGAAAATCTCTGGCTTCACAATGTTGTGGTTAACATTCATGCTTGCAGTATTGTTCTTGGGGCTCCCTTCATCATCTAAATGCTCCTCCAGTTCATCTTGAAGCTCTTTTATTTCCTTTAGCAACTCCTTTGTAAAGTCTATTGAGTCACCAAGGATTGAAGCTTTATCCATCTGAAAACATCAAACATCCAATCATTCTATAATACTGATACAATTTACTGTTAGAAGATATAAGATGAAATTAAAAAGAAGAATGATTTACTTTTGAAATTTTAGGAACCAAAGCTCGAAGAGCATAAAGCCTATCATTAAGCTTCTTCCTTCTTTTCCTCTCAGCTACAAGGTTTTTAGATTGAGGTCCCCTCCCCGCTCTCCTCCGATACTTGGCATGATCCTTATCATCAATCTGGTCACTGCAATCTGAGATTGAATCTGACCATCCATTCTAATGCACATTATTAACTGGTGATGAGAAATTAGCATCCATGTTGCTTATAGTGACCATCCAGTGATATTTTGCATTGCGCTGTGATAAAATCAATCACATGTGGATCTTCAGGTACCTGAAATTATCATGAAATATAAATACCATGCATCAGCGATTGCACATACAACTAACTAATTGTAGGTAGTGTCTAGTTAGGTTTCTCAAACTAATCTTATATGTTAAACAAAAAGAATAAGTAGAGAGGGTAGTGTATACTTCTTTAGTTGTTAAGTGCTAACAACTCAATCAGTCTTCCCACCACTGGTATCAAGACCCTAGTCCAAACTGCTTCCTGAAAATTATTGCAAGGAAAGTAATGTTAGATCAATTTTTAAAGCGGAGAAATGTGCAACGGATGCACATACATTCTGTGTTATATCAATGGATATGAATGTTCTTAGTAGGGTACCTTCATAACATCTGCATCTGAGCTATTAGAGAATTTATCTAGCTTGGATGGTTTGAAATCAAGGTTTGCGCATGATTAATCCTGAATAATTATGAAATAAGGTAATTAGTTATATAATTGAAATATTTATATATAAGTAATTAAAAAGAGTTATGCATATGAATGAATATATATATATATATATATATTTACCCGACGTCTAGGGGAATAGAAGAAGGAAGTTGAGAAAGAAGTTCACAAGATTTAGCTCTTGGATGTTGAATTATAACATCCCTACAAGGAAGAACTGGAGAAACTGGAAAATGAAGCTCTTCTCTGCCATTAATATTGTTCATCTCAATTCCAGCACAACAACAATCCATCCACTCAATAAATCTAAGTCAAAAGAGATGCATATTAATAATGTGATGCATAAACATAGATCACAAAAAAAGAAAAGAAGAGAATTTAATTAACTGACCTTTGATCATCACTGAGTTTCAAGAGAACACAGTAATCCCACCCTTCAAATCCTACAGGTTGCCTCAGTAGCTCCATTAAATTTTAGATAACTCTCACATTACCAATTAAGCGAATGAAAACATTAAATTATGTTTATATATATGAAGATGTAGGTAACGTTGAGTGTTCGCATGAGAAATAAGAGAGAATTTTGTGGTTAGTTTAGTTTGGAGAAAGGGAGAATTTTATATAATATATGAGGTATGAGCATATTGCATGACCGAACTACCTTTTAAAATAATAAATGTATCATCAAATGTAGGAGTATTAATACATAATTAAAGTGATGTTGTGTTAAATAATATATCTTATGTAAATAAAGTGATGACCAGTGTTTTAAAACCCGACATGGTTCAACCGGGACTTGGGGCCTTCACCGGGCCGGATTACCAATTTTATTGTTCACGGCAAACCTTAGAAATTAGGACAACGATCGACAGACAATTGGTGGCTAAGATGTTAGGGGTTTTGAAGAAGAAATGCATGTGAGTCGAAAGGTGGTGACAAAGGTGGTTTCTGGTGAGTGAAACGACCGAAAATCACAAAAATAAATCAGTGGCAACAACCTGTTGTTGCTAGCGATTGGCGAGACGAACGAGGGTAGGGTGAGATTGGTTTTGGTCAGGTGGCTTAGGGAAGAGTTTTCGTGGTGATGAGGTGTCTTGTCGACGCTAAAAATAGGCCCTATTTGGCATAGGTTGTGTCAACGTTGGTGGTGTAATTTGGGATGTTTTTGCAGGATTTCAAACTTGTATTTTAAGGACTTATATTAATTTTTAGAGGTATTTTTTTTGGATTTCAAACCTTTTACATGCTGATGCCACCAGTTTGACCCACCAGTCAAACTGACTCAACCGGTCAACTCGAGACCCCACCACTTTGTTGTGTTTCACCCCAGGCCAGGTTTTAAAACCTTGGTGATGACGTATAAACTATGCCACATATGGTGACACTTGGAACGTGAAATTTGAGATTATCTTGACATAAATAGCATTAGTCTATATTTATATTCGGTTCATAATAAATGATTACTTGTTGAAATTAAGATGATTCTGTGCATATTTTGGTTTAGATTTTACCATGAATAGCAATGATTTAAAGTTAAATGTGAGGCAGTTTCGTAACTTTCGCTTGATTGTTTAGATGTCACCATGAATAGCAATGATTCTGCGCATATTTTGGTTTAGATGTTACCAAGCATTAATGCTCCTATATTAAAAATAGAAATACTGTTAAACTTAAAGACATAAATGCAAATCTGTCAATATACATATATATTTTGATGCTTTTGCTTACAAAGAAGACTCCCTTTTGATCTATTACATAAAGGTCTCCCTATAGCCATAATTCTCCAAACACTTTTAAGAAGAAACAAAAAGCACAAAATGGCTTCTTTCAAAAGCTACTTCTTTCAGGCTTCAATTCTACTAGGGATGATGCTATTCGTTGCACCTTCATTAGCAACGGTAAATGTGAAGGTGACAAAGGGTGTTATTAATGATATTTGTTCCAAGACACAGAATCCTTCTTTCTGCTTAGGGGTTCTTAATCAAATTCCTGGAGCAACTACTGCGGATCTTCCAGGTCTAGCCAAAATCACTATTGACTTGGCAAGTTCTAATGCTACAAAAACCCTTCAACTAATCAAATCATTAGTCCCAAAAGCAACTAATAGTAAACTTAAGGAGAGATACGGAACTTGCTCTGAGCATTATGATAATGCCATTGGTGACCTTGATGATGCTCAACAATACTTGAAAACTGGTGATCCAATGGGTGCCAATTTATCAGCTTCAGCTTCCATGGATGAAGCCAGTGATTGTGATGATGAATTAAAAGGGCTCCCGGCGGATCCTTCAGTCCTGAAGGGCAACCAGGACCTAAATAAAATTTGTAGTATTATTTTGGTTATTGCTAACCTTATACCCCGTTGAAACATGTTTGTTTCTAACAAATTAGTAACTATGAAATCAAATCATCAATAAATTACTCCAAATGTATTTTGTCTTGCTTAAATCCGTATAAATACATCCCTCATATCCATCTTTGTGACTTTCATATTTTCTTACAGCCTCAGCAAGACACCAATTGCTTGAGTCACAGTGGTAGACGTATCCATCAAGTATGGATTTCAACAAAGATTCTAATATAATAAAGTTTTAAAAGCAGTTTGCAGTCAATAACTTCAAATATTTTTTTTCTCTATTAACATTATGTGCAGACTCCACCTAGTCATTCACTTAGCAGTAACGATTTTGCACAATGTGTTCACCAGAAAAAGTTAATATCTCAACAACACATTGGATCAGCATCAGCCTTAAATGTGAATACTTTGGAGAGCAAAAGTGGAAGCAAGCATATACTGATTGAACACATGGATAATAAGGGGCCTAGATGACCAATATCTTTCATCAACATAGTTCAATTGATAATCTAAAAACATTCCAAAAGCTATATTGTGGAAAGAAAGAGACAGAATTTGAGAGTATCCATTTATTCTCTTAAATTTAGATTTACAGCACAATGTATTTCACCATCACCATCATCAGCATTACATTTATATGATTCTCCAATCTTATTCAAGATAATGTACCTAATATCCAGGGATAACAAAAGCAAGATAGTTGATGAATGCATTACCAGTACAATTCAGGAACGCAAAGTAGTAGGTTTGTAGTCTATCACCAGAACTTTATCCAAATGGGATAGGAACAAGTTTTCAAATTCAACATGCGCAGGATGAGCTATATACTCTGCAACACCCTCTGCGCTCTCAAAGGTAGATTCAAAGATACGAGTGAAACCTTGATGCAGATTCTCAATACTCACATCCCTGCCCCTATTGCAACACATAACAAAATGGCAAAAGGGTCAAGATTTTTTAACTCAAGTACCAAAACCACACTAAGTTATTGTTTTAAACCATCACAATTTTCCAGAAATTGTGTAGATCCAGACAAGTATATTATAAGCGTAATTTGTTAAACAGCTATAAGGGCAGGCTGGCAGCAATACGACCACTACAATGAGCCACCAGGTCTCAAGATTTGCGTCAAAACATGCTTATGAAAAGATTAAGAGACAAATAACCAGAGGTTTGGTAAATTCTTCACATAATGTAAAGTGCAATGCTTTTAAATCCCAGAAAGAGTATTCTAATCTTTCAATAAGGCGCCATTAAAAACACCATAGCAAGATTTTCCAAAACTCAGAAACCCCATAACCCATATAAACAATAAGCTAAACAAGATCGTATATTGAGTGTTTATCATATTACTATTCAAAAGACTTCATGGGTTCGACGAGATTGACGAGATTAGCATAGCCTTTGATGAGCTGATCAATTTCTTCTGATTTTACCTCATCTTTGAACCTAGCGAGTAACATTTGCTTCACCACTTCTTTAGCCTCTTCCATTTCCTAATCTCTCTGCCGCTCTAAATCTCTACCTTTGTCGCTCCTATACGATGTTTTCAGCCCAAGTGCCCAACCCACCCCCAGCACATTTTTATTCATACATATACAGATGTATGACTTGTCCTACATCTTGTAATATAAGAAAAGACTTGACGTTTCTAGATAATTTATTTGAACGACTTATGGAACATAGTGCTTAGTACATTAAAAAATAAATAAATAATAATTTGTCAAGCATACTGTTAGGTGTAAATGACTTGGTGTTGAAATGGTAGGTCGGACGTGGACACCAATTTTATAGAGCAAACGACGTATTCCCACTGAGGTTTATCGAAATCTTAAGGTAATACTCTTTGTTGCATTTATTCTTGATTTTTATCATTAAAGTAACGATGTTTTCTTTATTTTAACAGATCCCAACAATTCACCATAGCGAAACACACATTAACACGCTAAAATGTATTGAAACTTTGTTTGGTAAAAAGTGGGCACATTTTAGCGAAAAGCGACTCACATTGGTAGCGTTCAAGTTGACAGTTTTTGGCTTTTTTCGATCAATTCTGAAGTCCAAAATCACTTCCAAAACCACTGTTGGACTCCCTACAACCTCTTTTACAAAACTCATACCTCCACTTGCAGACCTCACTCATTGTTTTCGACCACCTTCAACAGTCACTAACAATATTATTTAAAGGTGAGAATTTGGAATAAATACAACTAAAGGTATCAACTTAAGATTTCGCCAATCCTCGAGTGAGAATATGTTGTTTACTCTATTTTTATATGATCTAAATTTTAGGGTCCAAAAATCATTTTGAACCTCTCAAACCCATTAAAAAAAGTAACATATGATTCACAATCCAATAACAAAATAAATATCTGAAAGGTCCAATTAAGAACGTGACCACTAGCAACCATGCTTGGCACCACGATGCCACCATAATTCATGGCCAAACAACCCTACAAACACTCCACGTTATCTCAGGATGAGGTTATATAATTTCCCCCAAGGGGGGCTTGCTAAGGGCCACAAAAGACTTAGTTATAAAGAATCACGAATTCCGTCACTTTTACTCTCCGTTTTCCTACGTTTTTTTATTTTGTATTTGACTTAATCGTCGGAGGGGACACACCAGAAAAACCATCTGGCCTCTTTAATGTTAGCGAATCTATGTGTAAGTGATTGCAGGATCCGTAGAAATCTCCTAGTTTGAGCAAATCTCCTATTGACTTTCCCATACCTCTCCGCAACTTCTTCTGCCTGAGTCATTATTTTTTGGCTCAAACAATGATAATTAATTGTTAGAAATATTGGCGCAATTGGTGAGGCCATCATATCAGCTCAGGCAACTCAACAAGATGATCAATTATACTGTCAAAAACTTGTATATCACATTCGAAGCCATGAATTAGCGAGATAGATTTAATATTTTAGCTCATTAAATTAATTCTATTAGACTACAACCTCAGATTAAAGCCAGTAATCCAAATGAAACCAACAAATACTAAAATAAAGAATAGTGAAAAAAAATAAAAAAATAAAAACTTTTTTTTATCTTACTAAGGTTGTGATTGCAGGAGTTTTGTCGTTGCTTCTTACACAATTAATTCTCGTGTTCAGAATTCTTCATTATATCTGAAGTATTCAGACCCACATTAGAATTTGCCTAATATAATCTAAGGATATTGCACACTTGTAATCTTAACAAAATTTTTGAAAGAAAAAAGTGAGAAAATTGAATTTAATTAGTTATAGCCCTTATGTAAAAGAACTTTATATTTAACAAAATTATGGTTGGATTTATAAATTACAAACTTTTTGTTATAAATCCACTGCTGTAAAAAAAAATTGGACAGCTGAACTTTGAAAAATAAAACATCTTAATATTTTTTTTATTTGAAGGTAAGGTAATTGGCCACCTCTTGGTACAACTCGAACTAAAAATCGGGACGGAGGTACTTTCAAGTTCCAACCATATGCCCCTCTATCTATCCGGCCACAAGTTGGTGGTTAAACATTTTAATATTTGATTTGCATGTAGCAAAAAAAACATATAAATAATTAATTAAAATATCATAAGATATTGACAACTTTCTTAATTAATTACATTCCTTATTAGTTTCCCAAAGGAAATTTGGCTTGAAATAATTATAGTTTTGAGATATTGAAATGTTATTTGGGAAAGTGAATATTGTTTGTCTATTTTTGCATGACTTGTTTTATTTGATTATCAATATCTTCCTTCCCAAGATAATAATCTATTTCCTATTTGACGTTTATAGTAAGATATTTTTTTGCCATATATTTGGCATTACCTTTTATGGCATCAAAATCTTCATATAATATAATAACGAGGATGGTGGTCCAATTATATAAGGGAATGTGGATAATAATATTGTACTTGATATATGATATCTCTACTTTATCAATAACAAAAGATTCTTATAGCTTTTCTCCTTTTAATTATTCCTTTGAGTTTCTAGTCCTAATATGCATCTTTGCTTTCTCTTTAGCTTTCACTACAGATGATATATGATTTTCTGAGACCACAATTTTCCCAGGAATTCATTGACAAAAACTAACCACAAATGAAAACCAAATATTGCCACTTAATTTATTCATTTCATTTCCGTGGTATTACAGCTTATAAAGTTGAAAATTAAGTACTACGCATTTATAACTTGCATAACTTATTTATGTATATTGTATAGTATGTTGGCTATATATATTATATAGAGTAAACGACATATTCCCACCCGAGGCATGGCGAAATCCTAAGATGGTACCCATGGTTGCATTTATTCCAGATTCCCAACTTTAAAGTAACAAAAAAGTGTTTGATTTAATGGTGAAGGGGTAAATTGGTCATTTTGTAGGAGGTGACACATGTTGACAGATGTCGCCCTCGGCTTTTTTCGCCCTTTTCCAGTGATTCTTTCACCCAAAATCACCATTTTCACCACCATTCGAACCCACATCCTTCTCTCTACAAAACCTTTCCCCTCACAACCCTTCATCACTCACCGATTGTCGACCACGGCAGCTCTAACATGCGACTATTTTTTACCCGTTTTCTGCCATTTTGAGCAGCTATAGCCCCAACCATCACCACCGTTTGACTCCTCGCATCCCCTTTACAAAATCCCTAACCTTCCCGACCATGACAACTCACAGTTTGCCATCCACCACTTCACCAAAAACGTGATGAACATGAACCTCTCAACCAGCAAATGGTGACTAAACAGTTGGTGGGGACATAGGGGTTTTATAGAGTTGGAGACGTTGGTTGAAGTGGTGGTGTTTAATTGGATTTTTATGTCGGAATAGCAAAAAACAGGGAAACCCTAAACCAAACGGCATCGCCGATCAGAGGGGCTAATGAGTCGGGAACCAAAGGGGTTTAGACAATGGACTATGCGGAAGGTGATGAAGGTGACCAGGGGTTCAACACCATTAGAAACAGCCTAGATTGAGCAAAAATCGAGAGGGTGTGCAGTCCCCGAAGGTGTTATTGAAGTAATTTAAAAATAAAATGGTAAATTTATAATTGTACTAATTTATTTATTAAGGGCATTATGATAATTGCACCGTTTGTAACCTAAAAATTCCTAACAATGTTACTTTAAGGGTGAGAATTGAAATAAATGTGATCAGGGATACTAACTTAGGATTTCGCCAAACCTCAAGTGGGAATATGTCGTTTACTCATAAAATTATAATACAAGTAAGCATGTTTAATAGTTTGATCTACTTTAAAAATGAAGTACATGTAAGCATGTATAATTTAGGTGATAACACAATGCCAAAGTCTTAATGAATGAGGTGATAAAAAACAAATTGTTTACCAATATATCAACAAAACTGTCTATACAGCCTGGATAGATCATTATTACACATGTTGAGACTGTTATTGTTTGTTTAATCAAAGTTTGACAGAAAACAGGGGAATGGAAATAGAAGAGCTCTGTTTTGCTTTGTTTGTTCTCTGTTTTGATAGATAAAAATGTTTTTAGGTTATATAAAATCTCATTGTTATTGTTCACACTTCCAAATGGTTCATTTGAATTCTTGAAAGCAAATATATGATATATCTTTACATCATTGGAAATATATGATATATCTATAAGTAGAGATGGCAATGGGCCCGACATTTTCTGGTACCCGGCCCGGCCCGGTCCGAAAGGGGCTGGCTTTACCCGAGGTTGGCGGGCTTGGGCTTGGGCCTAGGCTTGATTTTAAGGCCCGACCTCGGGTACGGGCTGAGCATGGGTATATCTTTAGGCCCGGCCTGGCCCGGCCCNACATTTTCTTAAAATACAGGCAAGTTTACGCACTGCAAGTTGATGCTGTGATCCCAGATGAACTATGGAGTTTGAATTTCCTGACCAATCTGTATGATTTTGTATATTTGATTAAAACTTATTTCAATTCTGCATAATTTTATTGAGTAATAAAATATTTTATTTTATTCTTATTTAATGATCTTTAACTCTCTCCATAATGAAAAGACCAAAAAAAAATAAATAAATAAATAAAAGTAAAAATTTAGAATAACACAGAGTATCATATCATTTATACCGCCATTTGAATTTTTTCTTTATAATCTATATTTGCTTTAATTGTGATTAGTTGTTACTAAATTCAATAACTTGACATGTATGGGTTAATTTCTGGTTTCATATAAGTAAAACTATGGCAGTATCATAAACATTGTATCCACATCATTAAATATTTGGACTTGGTGTTCTTAAATACTTATCTTACCTGTTCTCTTTTTCTAATAGGAACGTGGGAATAAATCTCTTGTTAGGGCCACTGTCTCCATCTGTCAGCAATCTAACTGTAATTAAATACCTGTAAGCAGCTGATATAAATTTTGATTTTGAAACTCATAATATTTTCTCCTTTTCTGATGTTAGTTAATTCTCATTCTGATTAGGAACCTTGGCATTAATACATTATCTGGGCCGCTTCCCAAAATGCTTGGCATGCTTCCTAAGTTAATAGTATTGTAAGTTCAAAGTTTATCCCCTTCTTAACCTTATAACCTATAATTTATTTAAATGAACTCTGTTGTGTAATTACTTTACAATTTATAACTGAAGAACTAAATTCTTGGGGATGTAGAGGTATTGGAACGAACAATTTTTTCTGGTTCTGTGCCACCTGAGCTTGGTAATTTGTCAAATTTAGAACAACTGTATATGGGAACATTGAGACTCTTTGGTCCTCTACCATCTGAGCTTGGTAATTTGACGAAATTAAAGCTATTGTAAGTTGTTATAGACTTCTCGGTTTCATTTTCAATGCAAATTTTACTTATATTGAGCACATATCCATCCTACTCTATAATGTTCTGCACATGGATGCAGAAGGTGAAAACCTCGGCTGGCTTTGGTCTTAGCTTTGACATAAACAAAAATTCTCAGTTACTTCACATAAGATTACAATATATGATGTGTTCGTTTACTAGGTGATGGCTTTTGTAGGAAACAAGTTACTGAATGTTGAAAAAAGATTTTAAAAATTTAAAATTAAATTAAGCAATCCAAATATAAGAATTTTAAAGTAGTTCAGCCCAATCTATTTAGTCTACGTCCACTATCGACTCAAACAACTTACAACTGTGCAATTTTTAGATGAGAAAAATTGCAAACTCCTTACACTATCTCAAAAAGCTCAATTACACTCTTAATAACAGCCCACAATGACTATATTTTTAGTTTCTATTTTACACTTTTTGAGATATTTTAAAAGCTCAATCTACTAGTTTATTTAAAGGGGAGAGTTCCCTTGCAACTCCCATTCCTAAGCAATATGGGATTCAAGGCAAATCCCAATAATTCTTCCCTTGACTTGAATCCCCAACCATCATAGTAGCATCTGAAAATCTTACTCGGTTGATAGTTTTCTTTTCTTTCACAACAGGAATTTGAACAACTTTATCTCTTGATTTCTTAAGACACACACCTTTATCAAGCAAATATAGTTGTTTTTCATTCCTTTTGCCTTACAAAAGCAGAACATCGTCTTTATACACTTCGCATCCGTCTCTTTGACCAATGTTGGTATATCCATGAGAAGCCAACTCACCCACAGAAATCAAATTGTGACTACAACTCGGCACATACCTCACATGGCGAAGCTTCTTGACAACACCATTGTGAAGCTTGAGACGAATGCTACCAATGCCTTCAATCTTCACTTTCTCGTTATTACCGACAACAATATTTCCATAATTTTCATCTTCTTTTAATTCAATAAAACAATCTTTATCATTATAAACATGCATAGTTGCAGTAGAATCTAAAACCCAACTTTTTTCACCCTTTGAAGTTTGAGTTTCATCTTGACATGCTTCTAAAAATTCACCTTCATTATCAGCAACCCAAACATCATCCTTCGAATCCTTTATCTGTTGAGCCTTTTTGAAAGCAAGCATATCCTCCCTTAATTTCTTGCAACGTGGTTGGATATATCCCTTCTCTCCACAATAATAATACTCCTTATTACTGTAATTTTTGACTTTTGATAAAATGTAGGAGAATAAGTGATTTATCCAATGAGAGCTCATCATCGCTGGCATTTCTAACGAATATGAAAAAATTAACTTACTTGTAAGGCAACACTATCAAAGTTCTAATATCTCATGTTGAATTACCTCATATATACCTTTTGTGTTTTTCTTCCTCTTCTTTCTTTGATCTTGAATGTTGGTTTCATATACCGTAGAGAACTAAGGAATAACAAAATTTCCGATTCAATTCCATCTAATATTAACTACTATTGGATTCCTTAGTATCTGTTAGTTATTATTCCCTATTCTCTTTTTTATTTTTCCCTCCATTACTTTTTGGTTGGTAGCTAGTTTCTTCATCTTATAATTTTGTAATCCTTATATTTTTCTTCAGGATCTTAGTTTCAACAATATAAGTGAACAGATTCCCGGTTCGCTTTTTGGGTCAACTGTGTTGACTCAGCTGTAATCTATCATTTCCTCTTTGTTTTGTCATTTACATCCTAGAATAATCTCATTATATTGAAACCTATATTGCTTCTTTTGTACTCAGGTTTCTAGGAAATAATAGGTTAACTGGACCCCTGCCTGCCTATAAAGATGAGAATCTTGTCAACATGTAAGTAATTTTAAAAGATTTGCTTTGATCTCCGTACTTATTAATATATTAATTTTACAGATAATTTTAATGGCAGCAAGCCAAAAATCAAAATGCTATACTTGCATTCCAGTTTCTCTGTCTAGTGCTTTCCCATTATGAAATCAAAGATGTAAAACATATTCCTACCATCAATCACCTGTATATTGTTTTGATCCATCCAAATTTTATAGATGGATATTAATAGAAAAATAATTAGATTAACATCCAGATTGGTACTTGTCGATTTTCCTTCTTTTCCAGAAAACATATGCGTCCATAATCCTGAATTTTGCTTTTTTTTTTATATTGCATTGTTTCTCTTTGCTAAATGTGGACTAACAATTCTATATGGACTTGTTAAGTAGACTTGTGGGGTTCTTGTGAAAAATGGGGAAGTTGAACTTTAGGATGGTGTAAGAAGATTACAGTAAAAATCAATGTGACTTGGATAATGCCTGAATATTGACAAGTAGCTGTAGACTGTAGTGTGTAGCTAAAAATTTTCTTTGCTTGTGCTTGCAGAGATGTTTCATACAATTATTTATCAGGCAGCATTCCTTCTTGGATAAACAGACAAAATTTACAAATGTAAGTCTTGAAATTCTTTTAAATTTAGATTTTTTACTATATTTCTCTTCCTTTTTGTTAAATTCTTTCCTTTTCTCTAGTTTAATATTCGATTTACTTTACAAAGAAATATATTCTGTTAGCTCCTAGGTAACATTTTTTTTTTAAAACTTCCATTTCTAACTGTAAACTACAGCAACCTTCAGCTCAAGCAGCTAAAGTTTTCCATTCCTAAATATTGGCACTTTTTGCATTTCTCTCAACAAACTGCAAGTGAATCAAAATCAGTTGAACAAATTGACAAGTTGCAGCTGATATTGTTGTGCAAGTTGGCAAGGCTGTTACTCTTCTATTATGCAAGTTACATGGGTTGTTATTCTTTAGTTATGCAAGTTGACAAGTGGCCATGCAACTTGCATCAACGTAAACAATCCAATGGTTAGAGTAAACTTGTGTAACATAGAATGTGCGGTTGGGATTCCAGAGAAATGAGGCAGCACGTGACCTGCTTTCGTTATAAATTGTGAATGTAAAAGGCAGATTGTATTCAGAAAAAATGAGATGGAAATAAGTGCTTCAGTACTGACTCTTTATTTTCTGTTTTAGAATCTTCATATTTTTCTTTGTTGTTAGTGCGTTTTCATGGTATCAGAGCTTTAATTGACAAACGTCAATGGCTGATCCTAAGTCCTCTGCATCAACTTACATCAACACTGATGGAAAGATCTCAAGCTCGGTATCATCTTTTCCTCTGGCAAATGCTCTACCAAACATCACCGTGAAACTAGGAGAGAAGAACTATGCCTACTGGAAGTCACAAGTACTCCCTGCATTGAAAGCCTATGAACTAAAAGGTTTTGTTACAGGTGATAAACTATGTCCTTCACCTTACTTAATCTCTCAAAATGATAACTCTGGAAAAGCTGTTAACACAAAGTATACCATCTGGAAAAAAATAGATCAATTTATGTTTGGTTGGTTGATATCTTCCATTTCTGAAACAATGTTTAGGCATGTAGCAAATTGTGAAACAAGTTTTGATGTTTGGAAAACTTTAGAAATGCATTTTCTTACTGATTCGAAAGCTAGAATACTGCATCTGCGAAATCTTCTACAAACAACCAGAAAAGAAAATTTGAGCGTTAATGACTATGTATTGAAAATGAAAGAAGTTGCTGGATCTTTAACTGCCAGTGGAGTAGTTGTTAACGATGAAGAGTTGCTTATGTACATTCTTGATGGCCTGGGAACCGAGTATGACGCAGTTGTAGCAAATTTAACCTCACGAAATGGAGATGTTTCTCTTCAAGAAGCGCAGTTCTTATTACACAAGCATGAGATGAGGTTGGAGAAACAACACTCAACATATATAGGATTTCATGAAGCAACAATCTTTCTTGCAAATAAACAGACTATGAACTCTCAACCACACCAACAAAACTCAAATGCAACAGCTCATCAACCAAACCAACTTGTATATGGACAATCTCAAGGACAGATAGAATCACAGAATGTCTATTCAAGTGGTCAGGACATGCATCAAACTACTGGAAGCTTTGGAAGAAGCCGCAGCAGAGGTAGAAATTTTTATAAACCAAGAATGATATGTCAACTATGTGGGAAAACTGGACACATGGCACTCCAACGCTATCACAGATTTGATACAAAATTTCAAGATACTCAGAATCATAGGTATCAATCTGCACCAATTCTTTCTCTTGCACAAGCTTACTTTGCTAACACATGCTCTGCACCTTACTATACGAACCAATCTTCCTTGGTTCCCATGAACACTATAAGTAATCAGTGAAACAGTTTTTGATAACCATCAGAATGGAAATTTTTCACAAATGGCTACTCCTCTTATAGTCACGGATCCGAATTGGTTCATTAACTCAGGAGCATCTAATCATATCACTCTTGACCTGTAGAATCTATCTCTCAAAAGTTAGTATAATGGTCCAGAAACTTTACAAGTTGGAAATGGACAAAACCTTGAAATCTCACACACAGGTATGACCACTCTTCCCTCAAATTATCTAAATAAATCCATTTACCTTCGGAATATACTCTGTGTACCTCATGTAACAAAAAATTTACTCAGTATCTCTAAAATTACAAAAGACAATAACGTTGTTGTTGAGTTCTCTGCTGATGGATGTATTATTAAGGACAAGCTGTCACAGAAAACTCTGCTTCAAGGAGTTCTAAATAAAGGCTTGTACCAACTTACAATACCAACCGTCGGGAAGACTGAAAATAAAGCAGAAGGCGACTCTCTGCACAGCCTTGTCAAGACACTTCCTTGTCAGTCCACTGAAATGATTCCTCAACCGTCTCTGCATGTTACCTCATGTGCTCTAGTCAAGTTTCAATCTGGAAATAACATCACCAAACTGGCAGAAACTACTCCAGCTAAACTGAGTGACGATATTATGTTGTTATGGCATAGAAGATTAGGCCACCCTCATGCTTCTGTTCTTAAAACCGTTGTGAACAACATGAATGTAAAGCATCATGCTAATATAAATAAAATTCACTTTTGTGAAGCTTGTCAGTATGGAAAACTTCATCTCTCAGTCTAGCCTTCAACCTCTTCCAAATCTCTTGAACCCTTCGAGTTGGTGTTTGCAGATGTTTGGGGACCAGCTCCAATTGTTTCAACTACTGGTTTTAGATACTATCTACTGTTTGTGGATGATTATACCAGATACACCTGGATTTATCCTCTAAAATTTAAATATGAAGTTTGTGCCACTGTCACTCTTTTCATTAAGCTTGTGGAACAACAATTTGACAAGAAAGTTAAAGTTTTTTAGTCTGATTGGGGCGGTGAATTCAGACCTCTGGCCACTTATTTTTCTCAACAAGGCATTCACTTCCGTCATCCATGTCCCCATATTCACCATCAAAATGGCAAAGTTGAATGCAAGCATCGTCATGTCACTAAAACTGGACTTACACTTCTAGCTCAAGCCTCCATGCCACTTCGTTACTAGTGGTTTGCTTTTCACACAACAGTGTATTTAATAAACCGACTACCCTCAGCCACCTTGATGCATAGCAATCCTTTCCAAATGTTATTCAAAAAGGCTCCTGATTACACAGCACTCAAAACCTTTGGATGTCAATGCTTCCCTTTTATCAGGCCTTATCAAAAACAGAAGTTTTCTTTTCACTCTGAAGCATGCGTATTTTGGGATACAGTTCACATCACAAAGGCTACCTATGTTTAAACAATCATGGCAGAGTCTACACTGTCCAGAGTGTTAAGTTTAATGAAAGTTGTTTTCCTTTTGCTCAAGGTTTTTCTGACAAAAACTCTACTTCTTCCGAAATACCACAGCCCAATTCCATAACCACACAGTCCCATTGGCAACTACCTTTACTATATGCTTCAAAACCTCTTACTGAAAACCACTACCAAAACTCTGTTTCTTCCTCACCGTCAGTTCCTCCTTCCTCTCATTTTACTCCTATTCATTTGGAGGTTGATCTTCGCCTAGAAAACTTTTCACACTCTTTACAAACACCAATGTCTGCATCTGCTGCTTCAAAACTACAAAACTTTCATCCCATGAAGAGCAAAGGTTGCTGCTTTGCTTAGTACCACTACAAACACTACTACACCTACAAAACCTTCATCAATATCCACTTTGGCATGCAGATATGATCTCTGAATTTGAAGCACTGCAAAACAACAACACCCGGTCCCTTGTGCCTTACTCTCCCAATTTGACATTGGTTGGTAACAAATGGGTATTTCGTACTAAAACCAATGCTAATGGCAGCTTCCAAAGGTGTAAGGCCCGTCTTGTTGCAAAGGGTTTTCATCAAACCCCTAGTATAGACTATCTTGAGACCTTTTCTCTTGTTGTAAAAGCCTCCACCATTAGAGTCATTCTCACCTTGGCAGTTCACCATGGCTGGGATGTGCAGCAAGTGGATGTAAATAATGCGTTTTTAAATTGAGACCTCTCTAAATCTGTTTACATGACACAACTAGAAGGCTTCATTGACAAACATCATCCTACTCACGTTTGCAAGTTACATAAAGCTCTATATGGATTAAAGTAGGCCCCTCGGGCATGGTTTGATAAATTGAAAGCTGCACTTCAGTCTCACGGCTTCCAAAACTCCACCTCTGATTCAAGTTTATTCTTTTACCATCAAGGAGCAACTAAACTATATTCTTTAGTCTATGTAGATGACATAGTCCTCACCGGAAATGATCCCAAGCTGTTAAATCAAATTGTTCAAGATCTTGACCACACTTTTGGTCTTAAGATACTTGGTAAACTACACTTCTTCCTTGGTATTGCGGTTCACCATACCTCTTCTAGTTTGCTCTTAAATCAAAGCTCCTATGCGCAAGATCTGCTCGTCAAACATGGAATGCAAAATTGCAATCCTTGCTCCACACCAATGATCCTCGGTTCCAAATTATCCCTTGATGACAGTCCATTATTTGATCAGCCTTCACTTTATCGAAGTCTCATTGGTGCACTCCAATACCTTACTCTCACACGGCCTGACCTGTCATTTGTAATTAACAAACTCAGCCAATTCCTTAAAGCTCCAACCATGAATCATTGGCAAGCGTGTAAACATATCCTTCGGTATATTCAAGGGACTCTTCATTATGTTTAACTTTCACCAAAAGTGACACTTTGCAATTGGAAGGTTACACTGATGCTGACTGGGCAGGAAACATTTCTGATCGCAAGTCTACCACCGGATATTGCATTTTCCTTGGTTCCAATCTGGTTCAGTGGTGCTCCAAAAAAAAATCTGTTGTCACCTTGTCTTCCACTGAGGCTGAGTATTGAGCTCTTGCCCAAGCTCCTACTAAAATTGCTTGGCTTCAAAACTTGTTTCAAGAACTGTGCATCTCCCTTCCTGGCATCCCTGTTCTCTGGTGTGACAACACTAGTGCGGGAGCTCTTGCTTCAAATCTTGTTCTCCATGCCCGCACTAAACACATAAAAATCGATGTCCACTTCATTCGTGAGATGGTTTGTTCCAAACGGCTTGTAATCTAATATGTTGCTACTGCTTTTCAAGTAGTTGACATCCTAACGAAACCCCTCTCTAGTTCTCGTTTCTGCACTTTACGTGATCAACTTCATTTAGCTTCCTATGCTCCCTCTACCTTGTTCTTGCTTGAGGGATGATCGGGTTCACGGCAAGCTACAAACTTCAGAGAGAGGGACGATCAGGAACATAACAAATGATTACAGTTTCTTTTACAAATGATTACAATTTTTTTTTTTTTTTTTACGAAAATATGCTTGAACTTCAGCTTGAGGGACAATGTAAACTGCAGCAAGCTTCAGCTCAAGCAGCTAAAGTTTTCAGTTCCTGAATATCGGTACTTTCTACATTTTTCTCAACAAACTGCAAGTGGATCAAAATCAGTTGAACAAATTGACAAGTTGCAGCTGATATTGTTGTGCAAGTTGGCAAGGCTGTTACTCTTCTATTATGCAAGTTGCATGGGTTGTTATTCTTTAGTTATGCAAGTTAACGTAAACAATCCAATGGTTAGAGTAAACCTGTGTAACATAGAATGTGCGCTGAGATTCTAGAGAAATGAGGCAGCACGTGACCTGCTTTTGTTATAAATTGTGAATGTAAAAGACAGATTATATTCAGAAAAAATGAGAAGAGAATAAGTGCTTCAGTACTGACTCTTTACTTTCTGTTTTAGAATCTTCATATTTTTCTTTGTTGTTAGTGCGTTTTCACTAATAAAGAATTGTATTCTATATATTGGGATGAAACTAACATTGCGATTTTATGAGTGCAATCTGCAGAAATTTAGTGGCCAATAACTTCACTCTTGAAAGTAGCAGCAGGTGATTATCTCTTTTCCATGTTTCATTCAAATGCTTGAAATTCTCTCTAGCAAATATTAGAAAGCATTGTTGTTTACTTGAGTTGTTGATGGTTCATTTGAGGATTCTTTTAGCATGTTAAACTGTCGTCTCAATTTTTTAGAAATAAGTTTTATGTATAAAAAAGTAGCCATACTCTTAGAAGAAAAGGGTTACTGAGATGTAATGAGATCAGGTTAACTTTTAATAATGAGGCGTCAAAAGAAATGTTTTCAAGGTGTTAAAAAACATCTTCTTCGAGAGAGCAGTAATTTTTTTTATCCTGGTTGCATGCCTTCAGGCAATATTTTCTTTGGCCTTCATGTACTTTTATTTTTGCTTTTAAACTATGATTCTTAAAAGTTTAGTTACGTTCCTTTAATAATTATATCAATTGAATATCAAAATCCAATGAATAAACTAGTAGAAATGGGTGCTTTGGTGGCAAGTTTTTGTGCTGTCATAATTGATTAAGTTCCTCAAATAAGTGTATTCTTCTTTTCCCCTCAGTATTCTGTCTCCAGCGCAATTTTCCCTGCAATCAAGGTTCTCCAGTCTGTAAGTGCAACTTCATTCTGTGGTTTAAGAGTTAAATGTAGTAACAGTAATAAGGTCAAAAGAGAAAGGAAGGATCTATTATGGGATAAGCTTGATCTACGAGAAGTACCATAGATGTTATAAATCAAACTTTTGGACATATTCTTGCTTTTGTGGACTGGGATACCTTTTCTGGACTTGCCTTGATAAGTGGCTATATTGGTATGCAGATTCTAGCTTCACGGTTAATTGTGGTGGTCCACAAATTACATCTTCTAATAATATTGTGTATGAGATGCATAATGAGACTCTTAGTCCAGCTAAATACTATGTAACTAACAAACAGATGGGGAATTAGTAATGTTGGATATTTTACTGGGACCAATAATCTGTGGTCTACAATTTCTTCTGTCTCAATTCACAAATACTCTTGACTCAAAACTTTTCCAGTCAGCACGGCTTCCGCTTCATCTCTAAGATACTATGGTTTAGGCCTTGAAAATGGAAACTACACTTTGACTCTCCAGTTTGCAGAAATAGCTGATTTGGATACTACCGGGAGGAGAAGTCTGGGGAATGGGGAGGTGTGTTTTCGATATTTATGTTCAGGCATGTCTTACATCTTCAGATTACTTCAGCCAAAAAAGCCTCACCTATGCATCACGCAGGTTTACAATAAGGTTAAAGCATGATCAGACGACCTTAAATGTATTATGTTTCTTTCAACTGTTCCTAGTTTTCTTTCAAAATGAATCTATTTATTCCAGGGAATTCACGTTGAAAAGGATTTTGACATAACAAGGGTAGCAGACAGAATTCCTAGAAAAGCAGTTCAGAGAATATATACGGCACAGGTATCTGAAAACTACATGGAAATCCACTTTTTTGGGGCTGGGAAAGGGACTTGCTGTATGCCGAATGATGATTCATATGGGCCTTTAATTTCTGCTATCAGTGCTGCTCCAGGTTCAAGAAATAGCAACTTTTTTTTTTTTCCTTTATCCTCTTTTGGTTGATTTCCTTGCATTAGATAAGATATTGATTTAACTATTGAGCTTGATACAGATTTCGAACCTACAATAAGACCTCCAGGTGGATGAAGTCATATCACTAAGAAGAATAGAACATGTTTTATTGTTGGTGGTGTTGTATTTCTGTTACTTCTTGCGATTTTCTTCATTGTCCGAAGAAGAAAAAGAAGGCCACAAATTGATGAAGGTAAATCAAAAGATCTAAGCTATCTCTAACGTCTTATCCATCTATCATATTTCCTAGAGAAAAAGGGAACAATGGACCTAAAAAATGCTTGTTCAATTTATAAAGCAGACGTCCAATTGTGAGTTCTGAAATGCAGTGCAAGTTAATATGATTCAACACGGATAAGAAATTAAATCTCAGCTATTTTATTTCAATAGCATCTTAAAAGAACTAATATTCCACAAGCAGTTTGGTCAACTACATTTTGTTAATTGCCATTACTTTTTACCGAATTGCTTTCTGGCCCTTTCATGTCACACAAAAATCTTACTATGCCTCATTAGACAATTGCAAATGTTCTTTCCAGCTTTTTCTCAGCTTTAATATGACAAAATATTCCCAGAAGTATTTGATTAGACTAACAAATTCACAACAGTAAGCTATTTTAATTGTTGACTTTTCAAAGCTTCTGGGGATGGATGTTAGACTATACAATTTCCATTTATGCTGAACTAAGGACTGCTAAAGAAGGCTTCATTCCTGCAAATAAGCTTGGAGACGGAGGATTTGGACCAGTTTATAAGGTATGTCGTTGTTTTAATCAAATGCCAAACAGGGTGCTATGCACATTTTAGTGCCTTTTGATTAATTGTTTTTCCAGAACAAAATACAGGTTCCAGCATTACTTTTTGTCATAGATTCAAAGGAAAACACAATCTTTTCGCTTTATCTAGCTAGGAAACTTTTGATTTATGTTCTCTTTGGTCCATATATTGTTGTATTGGGTTCATGAAGTGAGTCTAATAATTGGAGCATTGAAAAAAAAATAATAAATACAAAAAGTTGATCAAGTTTTTACTGATTTCTCTAATCAATTAATTTAAACTATTTACTCAATAGGGAACACTTTGTGATGGAAGGGTCACTATTGTGAAGCAACTGTCTGTAGCATCCAACCAAAGGAAGAGCCAGTTTGTTGCAAAAATTGTTACTATATCTGCTGTGCAACACCCTAACCTAGTAAAACTTCATGAATGTTGTTATGAGGGAACACAACAAATCCTTGTTTACGAATATCTTGAAAACAACAATCTTGATTAAGCACTATTTGGTATGTGAATAGCATATAAGTCCGTACTATGTTTTTCATGGGAGTCCTAACATTATTGGGCATGGAAATCACAGTTCAAACTTTATATGACATTTGTAAGTAGGAAAAGGAAGTTTGGATCTTAACTGGTCGATGCGTTATGATATTTGTTTGGGAGTAACAAGAGGTCTAGCTTATCTTCATGAAGAGTCGAGGCTTTGAATCATACACAGAGATGTGAAGGCCAGTAATATTTTTCTTGATGGTAATCTCATCCCAAAAATATTAGATTTTGGTTTGGCCAATCTTTATAATGATAAGAAAACCCACATAGGCACCCAGGTTATAGGGACAATGTAAGTTTTTTCTGAAGATTCATATAGTCATTCTTCTTACATTTGTTAATATCACCATCTTTCTTCATTCATTGAGTATATGATAATGAATATTTCTTTTGTTGCATTGACATAGTGGATATCTTTAACTGGAATATGCCATGTGTGGACATCTAATAGAGAAAACTGATGTATTTGCCTTTGGAGTTGTGGCTCTTGAGGTTGTTAATGGGAGGCCAAACTCAAATTCAAGCTTCGAAGAAGAGAAGATGTATCTTCTTGATTGGGTATGAATGACATTTCTATACTATATTGCACATCAGTTCGCTTCTTTTATTGGAGTCCAAAATGATTTCTAGCCTTGTGTTTTGGTTTGCGTCATCATGATAACCACACCAATGAATATTTTATTATTGCCCATTCATGAAAGCTCAAGTATATGGTCACTGTGAATTCTAAAGTCCCAGGAAAAAAAATAGAAGAATTCCAGCAGTCTAGATGAGTCTAGTTTGTCACTTTTCTAAGATACAAGTCAAACTTGATGTGTATGCTAATGCCTTTTAACCTCCTGATCCAATCACTCATGACAAAATTCGTATCTTTCCTGTTTCCCAGGCTTGGCACCTATACGAGAACAATCGCCAACTCGAACTAGTGGATTCCAAATTATCAGTATTCAGTGACGAAGAAGTAATAAGCCTAATATGGGGTAGCTCTTTTGTGTACTCAGACATTGGCCTCATCTAGGCTATCGATGTCCATGTGATTGCAATGCTTTGTGGAGATATTGAAGTGAGTGCAGTGAATTCCAAGCCATGATACTTGACTGAATGGACATTTGATGATGCAGCCTCCTATGTTACTGATGATACAGCTGAGGAATTTGATGATACAGGTGAAGAATGTGATGATACTAGCAATTACATCTCCTCAACAAGCTTAAGTAGAGTGGATAAAACTCCCCAAAGAAGTGCTACTAAACCCCTTCTCCATTGATTGGCTTTCAGTTTAGATTCCATTTCTGTTTCATATTAGTTCCCCATAAGATAATGCTTAAAAATGTAACACAAATAAACTCAAGTCAAACATATATACATATACATAGGGCATTGATTTTTAATTACTTGTAAAACCCTGCCAGAACTATTCTGATTAGCATTATCAATGTTGAAAACATTGGTTGATCTTTTAGTTTATTTTGAGGAATATAAAAAAAATTGCAGAAACCTCAACGTCAGGATACTTGACTACCTGGAAATTTGATGATGTAACCACATTTGTTTATGCAACTAAAGCGAGCGATTCTTCCAGCCATTATTCTTCTTCTTCAAGTAAGGGGGTTAAAGCTTCCCTATCCACCCCTTGTATATTAATATATATTTCATTCCCCATTCACATGGGTATCGCTCTTTATATAGGTTCTTGGACTCCGGAATTTATATTTAAGTAAACAACTTTTTCCCACTCAAGGTTTGCCATAATGACACTTTCCTACCCAAAAAGTTTTAAAATATCACTTTCCCACCTAACATTTATATTCCATTAATACCCAATATTAAACAACTCAAGAACAGAGAAAGAAAGAGAAAATAACAAACAAGAAATAGAGTAAGCTGAAAATTTTCTGGAATTTAAAAAATGAGAAACTATTATTTTTTTCGTTGTACAGAAGACAAAACTCTTTACACTTTATATGAAAGTTTGTTACAATCCTTGTCAACTTCAAATCTCAATCGTTCATTAGAATAACAAACAAACACAAACTTTATATCTGAACCCTTCGATTCAGCAGGAACCTTTTTCTGTTACAGCTCACACTTCCTAAGTTGATGAAGAAGAAGCTCACGTGAAACTATTACAGCTCATACTTCCTGAGTTCACGAAGAGGAGGCTCACGTGAAACATGTTTTCTGTTACAGCTCACACTTCCTGAGTTGACGAAGAAGAAGCTCACGCACTTCTTGAGTTGATGAAGAAAAAGCTCACGTGAAACATGTTTGCTGAGATGAAAAATAAGTGAAAACGACACAGAAGAATGTCGTTTCTTGCTTGATTCCTTTGAGGCTTGCATGCATGTTAACATCGTCCCTCAAGCCAATGAAAGAACTCAAGAAAAAAAAAAAAAAAACACTTCTCCAATAAACAAAAAAGAAACCGAAGATATTACAGACCTCAAGATTGGTGACTTTAAGTCAGCTCAACCTCATCAGCAAGATTTTCATCCCTCATATTAAAAAAACCATTGTTTATGACAGCTCAGCCTTATCAGCAAGATTTCATCCCTCAGATCAAAAACCATTGTTTTCAATAAGTAGTTTTAGTTTCAGTTTCATTTCTTTCACTATTTATTTCATCTTCAGTGCTTCTTGTAATTTTTTATTCGAACCTGGGATTTGATGCTTGTTCTTGAGATACTAATCGTCCCTCAAGCAGAGATTCAGAGGAAGAAGCGAAAATGCAGAGTTGATCACGCAGAAGCTGAAAACGAGAGTTGGACAACGGTTCGGTGAGAATATCAGCAACTTAAAAGGAAGAGGCCACATATTAGACAACCAAGCGCTTGGACTGAACCATCTTCCGAACAAAATGCACATTAATTTTGATGTGTTTTGTGTGGGCATGGAAAACAAGGTTGGAAGCAAGGGTGCCGACATTGGTATTATCGCACCAGAGAACTGGAATACCTGGGATACATATGTGAAGCTCTTGAAATAAGTTTTGGAGCCAAACGATCTCGGTGGAGGCTTGAGCCAAGGCGCGGTATTCAGCTTTGGTAGATGATAAGGCGACAACCTGTTGTTTTTTGGAGCTCCATTGAACCAGATTAGAGCCAAGAAAAACACAATAGCCACTTGTGGACTTGCGATCAGAGAGGCTACTGGCCCAGTCAGAATCTGCATAACCTTTAAGCTTCATAGTAGAACCTTGGCAAAAAGTGAGGCCATGATGTAGAGTGCCTTGTATATAATGTAATACATGCTTGCATGCTTGCCAATGGTTGATGGTGGGAGCCTTAAGAAATTGACTCAGTATATTTACAACAAAAGAGAGATCAGGACGAGTCATAGTGAGATATTGTAGTGCACCGATGAGGCTTTGATAGGTGGTGGGTTGTTCAAAAGATGGACTATCATCAAACCATAACTTGGATCCAAGAACCATGGGCATTGAACAAGGATTACAGTGTTGCAAACCAAACTTGAGAAGAATCTCCTGAGCATATTTGCTCTAGTTTAGTTGTAATCCATGAGCAATTTGATTCACGAAAATTCCTAAGAAGTAATGAACAGACCCAAGAATTTTAAGACCAAAAGTGGCGTCCAGGTGAGCAAAAACTTGTTAACCTGAGCATACTTGCTCACATGAAACTGAGATGAAAAATAAGTGAAAACGACACATAAGAATGTCGTTTCTTGCTTGATTCTTTTGAGGCTTGCATGCATGTTAACACCCAAAATATACTTTACTTTCTAGCCGATGTTCGGTGAGTTATCAAGAGCCAAGGTAAGAGAATTTTTGTAAAGTGGAGGCCGGTGGATTGAATGGTGGTGACCGATTGAATATTCGTCGTCGAAATCAGTCGGAAATCAACTAAGAATAGGAAACCCTAACTTTACTGTGGTTGACAATCAGCGAGAAATTAGGCGTCGGAATGAGAGGGGTTTATAGAGAGGAGATTGGAGGTTCAAATGGTGGTGACAAGTTTTCGCTATTGTAATCGGCTTTGAGTAGTAACGGAATATTAAGTTTGGGAGGGAAAGTTGTATTTTGAAACTTTTTGGGTGAAAAGTGTCATTAAGGAAAACATTGGGTGGGAAAATTGTTTACACTTCATAAATTTAAGATTTGGGTTAAGTGAATAATACTTGTCTAATAAAACTCAAAACAATCTTTTGCAATCACGTGACCTGGGATTTGACAGAAATATATAATAAGACTAAAAAAAATAACATGCCATGTGTTCCATTGGCTAAATTTTTGTTCCCCCTTGAGAGATTGTTCAATTACAATTACCCCTTTTGCTATAAGAAAGTCTCCAAATTAATGCTCCCAACCAGGCTCCAGCTGACTTACGTTTTGCTTAGTTGCCATTACTTTTTACCGAATTGCTTTCTAGCCCTTTCATGTCACACAAAATCTTACGATGTCTCGATTAGACAATCGCAAATGTTCTTTCCAGCTTTTTCTCAGCTCTAATATGACAAAATATTCCCAAAAATATTTGATTAGACTAATAAGTCATAACAGTTAGCTAAGTTAATTGTTGTTGAATTACATTATCAATCTATCTCTTGAATTATAAAATGATTTGACAGCTATCTTGAATTACAATTATGCAATATCTCTTGAATATACCTTAAACTCTTGAGTAATATACCCAAAAAAATTTGTCTAATCATCCGATCACCCATGCGTGGTTAGTATGATTTTAATACTTGAAAAGCTGGAATTGAATGAATTTCTGGATGTTGGTCATCTTCCCCATCTCAAAACCTTGGCGATAGAAGCAAAATTATCCTCCATGATGACGATATCCGAGCGCTACTTCACAACTTCAGTCCCTTGAATTCCCATGGATAGTCCTATATCTGCTTCCTTCAGAGCTGGTCTAACTTATGTTTCATTCCCAGTGACGGCGACCACATGACCTCTCTATTTTATGCACTGTAGCTTGAGTAGTTTATGAGAAGGAGAGGATCTCGCCATTAGACAAATCCTGTTAAACTTTCACCATTCTCTCTTGCGGTGTGTAGTTTCTAAATATGTCCGCTTCTACCATTGCTCTGGTGGACCTATTTTTATTTTTCTCTAAAGATCTTTATGGTATCAAAACGGTAGGAGATATAAATGCTTGCTTTTTTTTTAATTCACTTGACCTGTCAATAGTATTTCTATATAATAAATGAATGAATTATGATCATCTTCTTATCTCTCTTGAGCTTTTAAAGATTTTATGATACATGCATTAATGACAATGTATGGTTTTGATTTAATTTTTTAATATATGTTTTATTAACCAATAGTCATATATTTATATTTTATTCGGGTAAAAATCATATTACTAACGGTTAGATAACTAACAAAAAATCGTACAAGTCTAACTTGTGAATTATCTCTTGAGATGTAAACTTGATTTCAGATCATGTAACTTTCAACTTTCCATTCATATTAGACATGATCATATGAATTATGTTTTTGGCCCAAGTATTATGTTTTGTATCATTAGCTCGTATTATTTGCCCAAATATTATGTTCTGTATATAGGAAATTTACACATGAATGTGATGGATGTAATTTATCAAGAGTTAGTATAGATAGAAGTTAGTATGAAAACCTCAATTGCACACTAAAGGGGATAATCCTTGTTCTTTAACTTATACAAGCCAAAGTTGAAGAATCAATAGTAGGTTTCTCTTGAAACAGACATGTCCCATTCCCATCTCATTTTTCCTAGTTCGTCTTTCAGTTAAAAATCTTCTTTTCCAACTTTATCGAACTATTGAACGACCTGCACTTGGCTGCTACTATACAGGGGACATGGTAATTCTGATGGCTTAAAAGGGTTGGCCGGCTGGGTAAAAAAATGATCTGCAAAAAAACCAGAAACAGATGTTGAATGATGAGCAACTTAAATAAAAGAAAGTATCCAAGTATTGAATCTCATTGATGAAAGGAAGAAAACCGTTGATAAGAAAAATATTTGAAATAAAAATATATGTTTTAATATATCCATCATTTTAAATCAAACGGGTTTAGAACTCTTAGTTATCTTCAGTTCATTGTGATTTTTAATTTCATTTCTAGAAGAAAAGAAGCCAAAGGAACCACGAGGCGGAATTATTGGCATTGGATCAAAGATATGATATTGGATACTTGACTCTGATATATGACAAGAAGAGAGCAAAATTAGAAATGTCGACCTTTCCTACCCAAAAGTTTTAAAATATCACTTTCCCACTAACATTTATATTCCATTAATACCCAATATAAACACTCAAGAACAGAGAAGAAAGAGAAAATAAACAAACAAGAAATAGAGTAAGCTGAAATTTTCTGGAATTTAAAAAATGAGAAACTATTATTTTTTTCGTTGTACAGAAGACAAACTCTTTACACTTTTATGAAAGTTTGTTACAATCCTTGTCAACTTCAAATCTCAATCGTTCATTAGAATAAACAAACAAACACAAACTTTATATCTGAACCCTTCGATTCAGCAGGAACCTTTTCTGTTACAGCTCAACTACTCTAAGTTATGAAGAGAAGCTCACGTGAAACTATTACCTCATACTTCCTGAGTTCACGAAGAGGAGGCTCACGTGAAACATGTTTTCTGTTACAGCTCACACTTCTGAGTTGACGAAGAAGAAGCTCACGCACTTCTTGAGTTGATGAAGAAAAAGCTCACGTGAAACATGTTTGCTGAGATGAAAAATAAGTGAAAACGACACAGAAGAATGTCGTTCTCTTGCTTGATTCCTTTGAGGCTTGCATGCATGTTAACATCGTCCCTCAAGCCAATGAAAGAACTCAAGAAAAAAAAAAAAAAAACACTTCTCCAATAAACAAAAAAGAACCGAAGATATTACAGACCTCAAGATGGTGACTTTAAGTCAGCTCAACCTCATCAGCAAGATTTTCATCCCTATTAAAAAAACCATTGTTTATGACAGCTCAGCCTTAGCAAGATTTCATCCCTCAGATCAAAAACATTGTTTTCAATAAGTAGTTTTAGTTTCAGTTTCTCTTTCTTTCACTATTTATTTCCTTCAGTGCTTGTCTTGTAATTTTTATTCGAACCTGGGATTTGATGCTTGTTCTTGAGATACTAATCGCCTCAAGCAGAGATTCAGAGGAAGAAGCGAAAATGCAGAGTTGATCACGCGAAGCTGAAAACGAGAGTTGGACAACGGTTCGGTGAGAATATCAGCAACTTAAAAGGAAGAGGCCACATTATAGACAACCAGGCGCTTGGACGAACCATCTTCCGAACAAAATGCACATTAATTTGATGTGTTTTGTGTGGGCATGGAAAACAAGGTTGGAAGCAAGGGTGCCGACATTGGTATTATCGCACCAGAGAACTGGAATACCTGGGATACATATGTGAAGCTCTTGAATAAGTTTTGGAGCCAAACGATCTCGGTGGAGGCTTGAGCCAAGGCGCGGTATTCAGCTTTGGTAATGATAAGGCGACAACCTGTTGTTTTTTGGAGCTCCATTGAACCAGATTAGAGCCAAAAAAACACAATACCACTTGTGGACTTGCGATCAGAGAGGCTACTGGCCCAGTCAGAATCTGCATAACCTTTAAGCTTCATAGTAGAACCTTGGCAAAAAGTGAGGCCATGATGTAGAGTGCCTTGTATATAATGTAATACATGCTTGCATGCTTGCCAATGGTTGATGGGGGGGAGCCTTAAGAAATTGACTCAGTATATTTACAACAAAGAGAGATCAGACGAGTCATAGTGAGATATTGTAGTGCACCGATGAGGCTTTGATAGGTGTGGGTTTCAAAAGATGGGACTATCATCAAACCATAACTTGGATCCAAGAACCATGGGCTTGAACAAGGATTACAGTGTTGCAAACCAACTTGAGAAGAATCTCCTGAGCATATTTGCTCTAGTTTAGTTGTAATCATGAGCAATTTGATTCAAAAATTCCTAAGAAGTAATGAACAGACCCAAGAATTTTAAGACCAAAAGTGGCGTCCAGGTGAGCAAAAACTTGTTAACCTGAGCATACTTGCTCACATGAAACTGAGATGAAAAATAAGTGAAAACGACACTAAGAGTCGTTTCTTGCTTGATTCTTTGAGGTGATGTGTATGCTAATGCCTTTTTAACCTCCTGATCCAATCACTCATGACAAAATTCGTATCTTTCCTGCTTCCCAGGCTTGGCACCTATATGAGAACAATCGCCAACTCGAACTAGTGGATTCCAAATTATCAATATTCAGTGAGGAAGAAGTAATACGCCTAATAGGGGTAGCTCTTTTGTGTACTCAGACATTGCCCTCATTGAGGCCGTCGATGTCCCGTGTGATTGCAATGCTTTGTGGAGATATTGAAGTGAGTACAGTGAATTCCAAGCCAGGATACTTGACTGAATGGACATTTGATGATGCGGCCACCTATGTTACTGATGATACAGCTGAGGAATTTGATGATACAGGTGAAGAATGTGATGATACTAGCAATTACATCTCCTCAACAAACTTAAGTACAGTGGATGAACCTCCCCAAAGAAGTGCTACTAAAGCCCTTCTCCATTGATTGGCTTTCAGTTTAGATTCCATTTCTGTTTCATGTTAGTTCCCCACAAGATAATGCTTAAAAATGTCAACACAAATAAACTCAAGTCAAATATATATACATATACATAGGGCATTGATTTTTAATTACTTGTGAAACTCTGCAGAACTATTCTGATTGGCACTATCAATGTTGAAAACTTTGGTTGATCTTTCAGTTTATTTTGAGGAATATAAAAAAATTGCAGAAACTTCAATGTCAGAATACTTGACTACCTGGAAATTTGATGATGTAACCACATTTGTTTATGCAACTAAAGCAAGCGATTCTCCCAGCCGTTGCATTTCTTCAAGTAAAGGGGCTAAAGCTTCACTATCCACCCCTTGTATATAATATATATTTCATTCCCCATTCACATGGGTATCGCTCTTTATATAGGTTCTTGGGCTCCGGAATTTATATTTGAGTAAACGACTTTTCCCACTCAAGGTTTGCCTTAATGACACTTTCTCACCTAATATTTATATTCTATTAATATCTAAAATATACTTCACTTTCTAGCAAACGTTCGATGAGTTATCAAGAGTTAAGGTATGAGTATTTTTGTAAAGTGGAGGCCAGTGGATTGAATAGTGGTGACCAATTGAATATTCGTCATCGAAATCAGTCAGAAATCAACTAAGAACAGGAAATCCTAGTTTTACTATAGTTGACAATTAATGAGAAATCAAGCGTCGAAATAAAAGGGGTTTTATAGAGAAGAGACTGGAGGTTTAAATGGTAGTGATGAGTTTTCGTTATTATAATCAGCTTTGAGTAATAACAGAATATTAACTTTGGATGAAAAAGTTGTATTTTGAAACTTTTTAGATGAAAAGGCCATTAAGGAAAACCTTGGGTGGGAAAAAGTCGTTTACTCTTTATAAATTTAAGATTTGGGTTAAGTGAATAATACTTGTCTAATAAAACTCAAAACAATCTTTTGCAATCCCGTGACTCGGGATTTGACAGAAATATATAATAAGACTAAAAAAAATAACTCGCCATGTGTTCCATTGGCTAAATTTTTATTCCCCCTTGAGAGATTGTTCAATTACAATTATCCCTACTGTTATCAGAAAGTCTCCAAATTAATACTCCCAACTAGGCTCCAGCTGACTTACGTTTTGCCTAGTTGCCATTACTTTTTACCGAATTGCTTTCTGGCCCTTCCATGTCACACAAAATCTTACTATGCCTCGATTAGACAATCGCAATTGTTCTTTCCAGCTTTTTCTCAGCTTTAATATGACAAAATATTCCCAAAAGTATTTGATTAGACTAATAAGTCACAACAGTCAGCTATGTTAATTGTTGTTGAATTACATTACCAATCTATCTCTTGAATTATAAAGTGATGTGACAACCATCTTGAATTATGATTATGCATTATATTTTGGATATATCTTGATCTCTTGAGTAATATATTCAAAAGTTTTTGTCTAATTATTCGATCACCCAAAAATGGTTAGTATGATTTTAATACTTGAAAAGTTGGAATTGAATGAATTTCTAGATGTTGGTCATCTTCCCCATCTCAAAACCTTGGCGACAGAAGCAAAATTATCCTCCATGATGACGATATCCGAGCGCTGCTTCACCACTTCAGTCCCTTGAATTCCCATGGATAGTCCTATATTCGCTTCCTTCAGAGCTAGTGTATCTTCTGTTTCATTCCTAGTGACAACGACCACATGACCTCTTTGTTTTATGCACTGTAGCTTGAGCAGTTTATGAGAAGGAGAGGATCTCGTCATTAGACAAATCCCATTAAACTTTGACCATTCTCTCTTGTGGTGTGTAGTTTCTAAATATGTTCGCTTCTACCATTGCTCCGGTGGACCTATTATTATTTTTCTCTAAAGATCTTCATGGTATCAAAACCGTAGGAGATACAAATGCTTTTTTTTTTTTTTTTTTTT